>NW_023270504.1:23702465-23770180 GCF_011800145.1 Mirounga leonina
CTATCTATCTATCTATCTATCTATCTATCTATCTATCTATCTATCTATCTATCTACCTATCTATCTATCTATCCATCCATCTATCTACCTATCTGAGGGACTAGGATAGAACTGTGGAAAAAAGCTGGGATTTATGTGCTTGTGTTCTTTCAGTGATGCTCCCTATTCTCTGACATCTATCTGATCCACATCCCCCTGCTCTCAAGTCTTCTGTTTTGTCTTGTTTTCTCTGTTCTGTCTCCCCAAAGATAAACCTTGATTTTAGAATTTTATTGAGGAAAAGTAAGTGAAAACAAAACACAAATCTCCATGATTTTATTCGCCTGAACATAGTATTCCCTATAGCAGTCATTTGTAGTCAGGGATCCTCAGTGAAAAGTAAGTTTTGTCTAATAGTTATGGATTTTGTTTTATTTTTTTTGAAAGACACAGAGAAAGAGAGCACAAGCAGAGGGGGCAGCAAGCAGAGGGAGAGGGAGAAGCAGGCTCCCCGCTGAGCAGGGAGCCCCATGTGGGGCTCGATCCCAGAACCCTGGGATCATGACCCGAGCCAAAGGCAGACGCTTAACCGACTGAACCACCCAAGTGCCCTTCTAATAGTTATGGATTTTAGTAATAACAGAGTATAAGTCTGACCACAGCAGAGCTGAACAGTTAAATGGGAATTGAGGTTTTATTATATAAAGAATATAAAGGATATATAATCTTCTGAGTCAGAAATGGAGAATGAGGGTGTATGCGTGTTATTTTTTTCTGCCTGCCAGTGGTTGGCAGGTGAAATTAAGCTGGCTGTGTGGACTCTAGCTAGTTAGAGAAAGCAGATTCCATCTAAAGAGAGAGGACAAGATCCGGCCAATTTTTGATTACATGAGAATTTAGTACCACCAATTTCAGATTTTTTTTTAATCTGGAAATTGAATTTTGATGTTAAACCTCTTGATTTTTTTAAAGATTTTATTTATTTATTTATTTGACAGAGAGAGAGAGAGCACAAGCAGGGGGGAGCAGCAGGGAGAGAGATTAGCAGGCTCTTTGCTGAGCAAGGGCCCCAACGCTGGGCTTGATTCCAGGACCCCAGGATCATGACCTGAGCTGAAGGCAGCTGCTTAACTGACTGAGCCACCCAGGTAATCTCTACCCCTGACATGAGGCTTGAATTCACAACCCTGAGATCAAGAGCTGCATGCTCTATCAAGTGAGCCAGCCAAGTGCCCCAACTCTTTCAGTTTTTTAAAATATTGGCCATGCAATCAAAATTTTGTTTAAAAAAAGAACACTTCTCAGCGTGCCTGGCTGGCTCAGTCAGTAAAGCATGTGACTCTTTTTTTTTTTAGAATTTATTTATTTATTTGACACAGAGAGAGAGACAGTGAGGGAGGGAACACAAACCAGGGGAGTGGGAGAGGGAGAAGCAGGCTTCCCACCGAGCAGGGAGCTCAACGTGGGGCTCAATCCCAGGCCCCTGGGATCATGACCCGAGCCAAAGGCAGACGCTTAACGACTGAGCCACCCAGGCGCCCCTAAAGCATGTGACTCTTGATCTTGGGGTTATAAGTTCGAGCCCCATGTTGGATATAGAGATTACTTTTTTAAAAAATTATATGTAATATTTGAGATATGCAAAAACATATTTGATATATATTTAATTTATAAGCAAATCAATCACATGAACATGCAAGGACCAACCAACCAACTCAAAAAACAATGTATTTCTTTTAAAAAATATAAAACTACATTAATATATACTATATATTAAATAACATAGTAACATAACATTACCAATATAAGTATAGCATTACATACATTTCATCTACTTATCTGTATGCTTCCTCTATCCTATCCTGTTTTTCCAACCATCTTCCTGAATTTTATTATTGCCTTAGTTTTATAGTTTTTATCACATATTTATGCACCCTTCAATAATATTATTTGGTCTTTGAGCTTCTAAAGATTTTATTTATTTAGAGAGAGAGTGCACGGGGGGAGGGGCAGAGGGGGAGGAAGAGGGAGAGAGAATCTTGAGCAGACTTCCGTGCTGAGCATGGAACCTCACAAAGGCCTGGATCTCACAACCCTGAGATCATGACCTAAGCTGAAACCAAGAGTCAGATGCCTAACCGACTGAGCCACCCAAGTGCCTGTCTTGGTTATTTTAAATTACTGATTTGATCTCTTTAGTAGTATAAGTAGAGGGATCATATGTAGTTTAAACCAGAGTACTTTAGAGTAAAAAGTAGTTTATTAATATTAATAATTATGGGGGTGCCTGGCTGGCTCAGTCAGTAGAACATGCAACTCTTGATCTTGGGGTCATGAGTTCAAGCCCCACATTGAGTGTAAAGCTTGCTTAAAATAATAATAATAATAATAATAATAATAATAATAATAATAATAATGTCAGTTTATGGGCATATGCCAGAACAATCCTGGGAAAAGTGAAACATATGAACAAATTTCTAAAAAGTGTATATCTTACCAAAACTCTCTCGAGAGGAAATAAAAAGCCTGAATAGTCCTTTAAGTAAGGTCACTCATAACTTAATTTTTTCAAGGTAACTTATTTTTTTTAAGATTTTATTTATTTATTTATTTAATTTATAGAGTACAAGAGGGGGGAGGGGCAGAGAGAGAGGGAGAGAGAGAACCTCAAGCAGACTCTGTGCTGAGCATGGAGCCCGATGTGGTCTCAACATGGGCTTGATCTCACAACCCTGTGGTCATGACCTGAGCCAAAATCAAGAGGCAGACGCTTAACTGACTAAGCTACCCAGGCACCGCAAGATAACTTATTTTTGAATAACATCACAAGGAGACATATTAATTTCAATACACAGCCCCTTTCCTTACTCAGTCTGTATTTAAATCCAGAAGTAAATTATTTTTAAACTGATCTTTTGGGGTGCCTGGGTGGCTCAGTGGGTTGGGAGTCTGCCTTCAGCTCGGGTCATGATCTTGGGGTCCTGAGATCGAGCCCTATGTTGGGCTCCCTGTGGAGCAGGGAGCCTGCCTCTACCTCTCCCTCTTGTTCTTTCTTTCTCTCTCACTCACTCTCTCAAATAAATAAAATCTTTAAAAATAAATAAACTGATCTTTTTATGAAAATCTTCATTGATTTTGATAACCTTACTTTTTCTTTCCTCTCTTTTTCCAACAATGTACAACACTACTACTTTATGAAAATCAAATATATTCTCACACTGAAGAATGTTGACTATGATCTAAAAGTCAAATTTAGCTGCAGTTTGATTTTATCCCACAGATTTTGCTATACAGAAAGAACCAGCTATGCTTTGTGATCAAAATCCAGAGCAATCAAAGAGGAATCATAGTGAAGATGAAAGAAGGGGAAAGAAAAAATGGAAAGAAAGAGAAGGAGAAGAAAAAGAAGTGGAAGTAGAAGAGAGACTGGAAGAGGAACAGGAAAAGGAAGAGAAAAATGAAGAACAATATCCCCAGAAAAGATTAGTCAGCAAACCCCTCATGGACACTCTCTGGGCAACCTTTAAGTTAAATAAATGCCCCACAAAAGGAGATAGTCAATCACTTGCATTTGAATTTAATATGACAGCAAAACAGGTATGAAACATATTTCTTTACCAACAGAGTCACCTGCGTAGTACTATTACCCATATAAACCAATATCCTTATTCCTTTTTTTTTTTTTAAGATTTTATTTATTTATTTGACAGAGAGAGACACAGCAAGAGAGGGAACACAAGCAGGGGGCATGGGAGAGGGAGAAGCAGGCTCCCAGCCAAGCAGGGAGCCCGATGCCAAGCAGGGAGCCCGATGCGGGGCTTGATCCCAGGACCCTGGGATCATTACCTGAGCCAAAGGCAGACGCTTAACGACTGAGACACCTAGGCACCCCCAATATCCTTATTCCTTGATTCATCATCTCCCCCACCTCGTTTTTTTACAGATAAAGCAATGGTTTTGTAAAAGGAGGAAGAAATACAATAAAGCTATGTACAAGCAGAAACCTAAGAAAAGACCCAAGAGGTAAGAATGTTTTATATGTAGAACACTAAGTTGTAAGGAAGTAAAAAAGGAACATATTGACTGTAAGAGACAGATTGTGTCCCATAGTTCTTGGATATCCCATAAACTTTTCACATTCCACCATTTCCATTAGGCTCTGGCTGGAGGGTTGAATACTGAGCATCTTGAGAGCTCAGGTTGCTATTAGACATGGCCCATGGACATGGATGTGAACATGGTTATATTAAACCTGAACTTCCAGATTATAAACAGTGGAAGATAAAAGGAAAACCATTAGAATCTGTCCAGGAGAAGTTGGCTGCCCGAGGCCTAAGGGATCCATGGGGCTGCCATGAAGCTTGGAGATGCATTGGTGGTTTTGCGAACAGTGTTTCCTTTGGTGCATTATTAAAACAATTCAAATATGGATTTGCTGCCTTTGTGGTAGCTATAGGGGCTGATAGTAAGATTTAATAAAGTGAGAATACATGTTAAAAAAACAAAAAAACCACACAACTTTTCATGTTCCAGCCAGTGATACAAAGAACCGCTGACTGCCCTATTTGTTATTCTGCTCAACATACAAAAATGCATGTGCATACACATATATGACACCATTCACCATGTAGTCATATTACCAAATATACTACTACAGCCCTTAGATGTTTATTGATTGCAGTATGGAATTAATAATTTTGGGGTTTTTTGTTCCTTAGACGCTGAATATTTGTGAGGCTTGTCTTTTCTGTGTTACCTATTGGCAGAACCTCATGTTGATGGAAAGAATGAAGAACATCAACATTTTGAGAAGTACTAGACTGTATATAGAATTTTTATATATTATTTATGTATATTTATATACAATTTTTTGTGTATTACCTCACCCGATCATCACTCTAACCATAAGTGAGGAAACTGAACTGCTGGGAAATAATGTGATTTTGAGGGTGCCTGGGCGGCTCAGTCATTTAAGTGTCTGCCTTCAGCTCAGGTCATGACTCCAGGGTCCTGGGATCAAGCCCCAAGTCTGGATCCCTGCTCAGCGGGGAGTCTGCTTCTCCCTCTTCCCCTCACCCTGCTCTCTTGTGCTCTCTTGCTCTCTCTCAAATAAATAAATAAAATATTTAGAAATAATGTGATTTTATCAAATGGTACCAGTTCTTCTCTTTTCCTTCCTGCCACTGAAGATCCTGGTGTCTCCATGGGCCACGTCCCCACCAGGTGTTACCAGTATGTAAGAACAAGTTGTATCCAAAGTCTCCCTTCTGCAGAGGTGCCCCTGACGCCAAGATCCACATCTTTGACCTGGGGCAGAAGAAGGCAAAAGTGGATGAGTTCCCACCATGTGGCCACATGGTGTCAGGTGAATATGAGCAGCCTTCCTCTGAAGCCACGGAAACTGCCCGAGTTTGTGCCAACAAGTACATGGTGAAAAACTGTGGCAAAGATATTTTTCACATCCAAGTATGGCTCTACCCCTTCCACGGCATCCATATCAACAAGATGTTGTCCTGTGCTGGGGCTGACTGGCTCCAGACAGGTATGCAGGGTGCCTTTGGAAAGCCCCAGGGCACAGTGGCCACGGTCCACATTGGCCAAGTCATCACCTCCATCTGTAGGAAGCTGCAGAACAAGGAGTATGTGATTGAGGCCCTACACAGGGCCAAGGTCAAGTTCCCTGGCCGCCAGAAGATCCACATTTCTAAGAAGTGGGGCTTTACTAAGTTTAATGCGGATGAATTTGAAGACATAGTGGCTGAAAAGCAGCTGATCCCAGATGGCTGTGGGTCAAAAACGTCCCTAATCGTTGCCCCCGCTGGACAGATGGTGGGCTCTGCGCTCATGCGAACCTCGGCACTGCCTCCTCCTTATTCACGCCAGCCAATAAATCCTACTTCTTGCAAATAATAATAATAATAATAATAATAATAATAATAAAAACAATAAGTACCAGTTCCTAAATGTCTAAGCCTTAATTTTTTTTAAGATTTTATTTACTGGGGAGCCTGGGTGGCTCCATCGTTAAGCATCTGCCTTCAACTCAGGTCGTGATTCCAGGGTCCTGGGATCGAGCCCCGCATCGGGCTCCCCGCTCCGTGGGAAGCCTGCTTCTCCCTCTCCCGCTCCCCTTGCTTGTGTTCCCTCTCTCGCTGTGTCTCTGTCAAATAATCTTTAAAAAAAAATTTTTTTTAAGATTTTATTTATTTAGGGGCGCCTGGGTGGCTCAGTTGGTTAAGCGACTGCCTTCGGCTCGGGTCATGATCCTGGAGTCCCGGGATCGAGTCCCACATCAGGATCCCTGCTCGGCGGGGACTCTGCTTCTCCCTCTGACCCTTCCCCCCTCATGCTCTCTCTCTCATTCTCTCTCTCTCTCTCTCAAATAAATAAAATCTTAAAAAAAAAAAAGATTTTATTTATTTAAGAGAGAGAGCGAGAGCATGTGCAGGGGAAGGGGCAGATGAAGAGGGAGAAGCAGAATCCTGAGCAGGGAGCCTGAGATAGGGCTCAGTCCCAGGACCCCAGGATCGTGACCTGAGCCGAAGGCAGACGTTTAACCGACTGAGCCACCCAGGTGCCCCACTAAGCCTCAATTTGTGCTTGCATCTTCAGCTGCAAATGCTGTCTTTCAGTTATAACCTGGGAAATATTCTAGGCTGTATCAATTTGTGTTTTATATGTAGTGCTTATATACTCCTAATGCTCTCTATTAAAATTCCAATGTAAGAGTATTTCAAATTTCTTGTGCCTTCTCCATCTCCATAACTTTACCTCTTCACCTCTTTGAAATTTTTAAATGTGTTTTAGGAAGATCCCCTGGTTCTTCAGTGGAAATTGTTTTCCAGATTTAACATATTTTTTAAAGATTTTATTTATTTATTTGTCAGAAAGAGAGAGAGAGCACAAGCAGGGGGAGTGGCAGACAGAGGGAGAGGGAGAAGCAGACTCCCCGTGGAGCAGGGAGCCCGATGTGGGGCTCAATCCTAGGACCCTGAGATCATGACCTGAGCCGAAGGCAGATGCTTAACTGACTGAGCCACCCAGGCGTCCCTAACATATTTTGATATATGTTAAATACATGGACTGTCTTGTGAAATATTTTGTATGACACCATTCTCATGTATAGAGGAGTTTTGGAAGGATAAACAAGAAAATATGAACAATTGTTAATTCTATGGAGTAAAACTGGATGAGGGGAGTGTAAAGGAGTTTCTAAACATTCTATTTTTACCCTACTATGGATTTGAAGTTTTTATATATAACGTACATTCATTGACTTTATTTAAGAAAAAACAATGAAGAAATGACTAGCCTTTGTGGAAATGTCCAGAGAATGTAGAATCTAATGGGTTTGGTGCGTCCTGCAATCTGTCAGTATATCTCTAACCAGCCCCTTTTGACTTTTCTCTACAAACCTGATCATGCTCCTGGAGGGGTGGTTTCTGTCTGGTGGGTGTGACTGAAAGAAGCAGGGTTATTTAGGTTTTTTGCCAGAGGGAACAGACACGTGAGCCATGGATAAGGAAGGAAGTGAAGGCAAGAAGATGACACCAATCGACATAAGGACAAGAGACAGGAAGTTGGAGCCTGAGTGGGAGTGTGGAAAGTCATCAATAAAGTATAGATCCTTATCTACCACTGCTCTGATCTCTACCCAGATCTCATCAGATTTTGACATTGGTGTGATTTTCACCTTTCATGTGGATGAACCATGTAACACCTAAACCTTATAGTTTCTGAACTTTCTTGAAACTCACTGACCTTCACCCACTTATGGCCAACATCTGACCCTGTTATATGGGGTATTTCACACCGGAAATCTCAAACTGCAAACCCCTTTCTCTAACTCTTTTTCTGTTCTTCTAGCTGTTTCATACTGCCCTTCCCCAGCTTCAATGCAACCTCATAGGGAACTTGTGATTTGATACCTCAATTTACTTCTGACCTAGTAGTACTCGGCTGTTCTCATTCAGTTCTTTACAGTTTGGATTATGTAGTTAAGAACCTGGATCGCCGTTTTACCTTGGTTGCCTTGTCCTGCTGTCCTTCCACATGCCTGGCAAAATCTCAAAATGAGTCTCAAAATGCTCTATACCACCGTAGTTGAATACGGTTGGCAAAAATCAGTTTTTAAAAAAATCACAGAAGAGTAAAACAAAATAGGGCTCTTTGTTTGTTTGTTTTAGAGAGAGAGAGAGTGCGGGAGGAAGGGGCAGAGGAAGAGGGAGAGAGAAAATCTTAAGCAGGTTCGACTCCCAGGGCAGAGCCTGATGTGGGGCTCGATCTCACAACCCTGAAATCATGATCTGAGTGGAAATCAAGAGTCAGATGCTTAACGGACTGAGCCACCCAGGCACCCACAAAATAGGGCTTTTTGGTTGTCAATATTAAGGCCTCAGGGGTGGGATAGAGTTCATAGGTGAGGACAGGATTCCTTTTGTACCTAATATAATTCAGAATAGTTTTGTTTTATTAAAAGCTTTATCCAGGGGGAGCACCTGGGTGGCTCAGTCATTAAGCCTCTGCCTTCCCCTCAGGTCATGGTCCCGGGGTCCTGGGATCGAGCCCCGCATCGGGCTCCCTGCTCAGCGGGGAGCCTGCTTCTCCTTCTCCCACTCCCCCTGCTTGTATTCCCTCTCTCGCTGTGTCTCTCTCTGTCAAATAAATACATAAAATCTTAAAAAAAAAAAAAAAGAAAAGCTTTATCCAGGTTATATCTACTAGATGGCGTTCATCCCCGGACCCTTGCTCTGGGCAGGAGCACTGGCTCAGAACAGTGTTCCGAACTCGGCAGCCGCATTTCCACTACCAACCACCGCCATGATCAGTATTCCCCCAAAGACAGTGAAGGTCATGGGCCCTGCCTCTCAGCAGTGCTCTGGGCGCTCCCCTCCAGGCTGGGGAAGGCTGCAGCCTGGCCCCCATGCCTCTTTCAGGGTGGGCTATGGCCCCACCCCTTGTCCTGCCCCGTCCCCCCAGCCCGCTGGCCTAGCTTCACCCATCCATCGAATATAACACCCCTTCCAGCCCTCCCCCGGCCTCTGGCTGCTTCAGGAGGACTGACCACTCCTCCCTTCCCGGCCGTCTTCTCCCCAGGGATGGGGCCTGGGCCTGCCGCCTACTTCTGTGCTCAGGAACCCTGCCTAAGGGCTCTGCCCACAGCTGCCTGCACCCTCTGATCTGGCCCAGGCCTACCCTGGGGCTCCGCCCTGCGCTGGCCTCAGGCCTGGGCAGTGAGTGAGTGAGTGAGTGAGTGAGCGTGTGTGAGAGAGAGAGAGAGAGAGAGAGAGAAAGAAAGAAAGAAAGAAAGAGAAGCATAGGTCTGGGAGGTATGCTCAGCACAGAGAAGGGCATGGGGTGGGGAGGGGTGCAGCGGGTGGGTACGCTCAGGAAATGAAGACCGGGAAGCACAGGATCAGGTTCCCTGCATTTAGGCTCTTGGTGTAAGGGGGTGGATGGCAGTGGGGAACCTTTGATCCTCCCTGCCCTGGGACCTTTTTTTTTTTTTTTGATAGGTAATTGGGACCTGCTTGTTAGCCCCCACTCCTTAAAAATAATTTATCGAGGTGAAATTCACATACAATTAACCATTTAAAAGTGAATAGGGGTGCCTGGCTGGCCCTGTCAGTACAGCATGTGACTCTTGATCTCAGGGTTGTGAGTTCAAGCCCCTTGTTGGGTGTAGAGATTACTTACAAATAAAATCTAAAAAAAAAAATTAAAAATAATACAATTTGTAAGATAAATAAAAGTTCAGCAGCATTTAGTATATTCGTTATGCTGTGCAACCACCACCTCTATCTAGTTCCAAAATATTTCCATCACCCCTAAAAGATACCAGGTTCCCATTAGGCAACATTCTCCCTTCCCCTTCCCAGCCACTGGCAACCCAGTCTTTCTGTCTCCTTGGATTTACTGATTCTGGACATTTTACATAAATATGTGACTCTTTGTGTCTGGCTTCTTGTACTTTACATAAAAAAGATATATGGAGGTTATAAATATGTTATGCTTCTATCCCTTGTTTTTTTAATCTCATCTTCGCTCCTTTTATGAGCTCATTCCCTTCAACTCAGATTTCATCAATCAAAATCCACTAAACCCTTTCTACTCATTCTTTCCTCTCAGACTATGAACATGTTCAAGTCTTTCTGATCCTGAAAGCAATGGTTACCACATTCTAAATTAAAGGTGATTGCAAAAATCAAATGAGATACTATTCCTGAAAGTACCTTGCACCCTGCTGTGCACTCTATTGAATAAGGCATTATTCTTATTTAGCAGCAGTAAATAAGAGCTCCAAAAATATTCCAGGTATGAACCAGGATCTTCTAAATAAATACTTGAAGTTCATGGGGGAAAAAAACAAAAAACCTCCCTTGCCTTCTACCCTAACTGTTGGTTGTAACCTCATGACTTTCCCCAGTGAAATCTGAAATTGGCCCCCACACTGAGGGCAATGAAAGACAGAAGAAAGAGGCCGACCACCCCAGATTAGTAGGTGGCAGATTTAATAAGCATGGGAACTTATTTATGAGCCTTGCTTTGGGCAGCCACAAGATGAATGGATCTCTGAATCTGCCTGCCAGAATCTTCAAAGTTATGTAGAGCCTTAAGTGGATTCAGGCACGTATGCCGTCCAGATGGTCTCAACGAAACCTCGCTCTCTCAAGGCTGTGTCCTTGAAAATGGCTCCCACTGTGGGAACAGTGGACAGAACTTACATTCCAAGGATATGGGAGGGAATGAGGAGCCTCCAATTGCCCAGGGCTGGCTCACAGGTTAACCTGCGATCACATCCTCTTGCGTGATTTCCTCCAACACTCTACTTCTTGTGTGACAGGCTCTTAAAAAAATTTTTTTTTTAGAAAAATTTTAGTTATTTATTTGACAGGGAGAGAGAGCAGAAGCGGCGGGGGGGGGGGGGAGCAGGCAGAGAGAGAGGGAGAAGCAGGCTCCCCTTGGCAGGGAGCCCAGACATGGGGCTCAATCCCAGGACCCTGGGATCATGAGCTGAGCCAAAGGCAGATGCTTAACTGACTGAGCTACCCAGGTGCCCCCTCATGTGATTTAATAAAAATAATACATTAGCAGAGTATGACCACACAACATTCTCTTTGGATAATCCTTGCAAGGCAGTAGTAGTGTCCAAGGCCATCCTATTCTGGGGGACAGTTCTTCTCATTAGAGACATTTCAGTATTCAGTAAATACAGGCTTTGCCAGCTATCATTTAAGGCTTGTTGGGTAAATATACTAAGGACTTCTATGTGTGCTACATTTTTCTCCAGGCCCATAGAGAGGGACAAAGATGGCAGTCAAATAATTGTACCAGTGAGGGGCGCCTGGGTGGCTCAGTTGGTTAAGCGACTGCCTTCGGCTCGGGTCATGATCCTGGAGTCCTGGGATCGAGTCCCGCATCCGGCTCCCTGCTTGTCAGGGAGTCTGCTTCTCCCTCTGACCCTCCTCCCTCTCATGCTCTCTGTCTCTCATTCTCTCTGTCTCAAATAAATAAATAAAATCTTTAAAAATAATAATAATAATAATTGTACCAGTGAAAACAGAATGTGCCCACCTGACCTTGAGGAGAAGGAGGCTGGCAGCTTTAGGAACTTGACCTGGTTGTTCATACCATACTTGTTACCTGGGGGAGACAGCACTGTTAGGTGTGAGGAGATGGACTAGGGGTGAGATGTGCCAGATGAGGACGCCCCACCCTCACTCCTCCCCTCTTCATCCCCTGCATGTTCCATTCCAGGTAGAGTGCGTTTCAGCAGGTGCAGCTCGTAGCAAGACAGCAGGATCCCAGTGAGATCGAGCAGTTCCCCTCACCCAGGGGTGAAAAGTAACTCACCCACCCTGGTGGGACATCCCATTGCAAATCCTAGTAGATAATTCCTTTTTCAGGCACAATGGGGCTTGGTGTTCTCAGCAGCATAGCACATTGATCCACAGTAAGAGTTGGGGCATTGGCTGTTTCCCAGGACTTTTTTACTTTTATGACACTGAGTGTCTCAGCAGGAGTCCCCAGTCTGGCATATAGAGCAATAGGCCCTATGATCATTCAAAAGTATTAAAGCCTGGGGCAGTGCCTTAGTCCACCCAGCCAAAGTGGTTTTCCTTGTTAATAACGCAACCTGATGCTTTAATGTTCTATTTTTCCTTTCTACCAGTCCTGCTGTTTGCAGGGTATAGGGGAGATGAAGCCTCCATTCAATGCCATGTTCTTTTGCCCAGTCTTTCGTATCATGACCTTTGAAACATGACCTCCCAAACTCTATTGAGTGGGAGAACTTGGTACCCAGCTTCTCTAATTCCCTAACGGTGGCAACCTGGTTTGCACAGTGACAGGAAAAAGCTTGGGTTCAACCAGATGCAGTGTCTACACAAACCAGGGCAGATTTAGAACCTTCATTCAGGGGGTGCCTGGGTGGCTCAGTTGATTGAGGGTCTGCCTTCGGTTTGGGTCTCGATCCTGGGGTCCTGGGATCTAGCCCTGCATCAGGCTCCCTGCTCAGTGGGGAGCATGCTTCTCCCGCTCCCTCTGCTGCTCTCCCCTTTGTACTTTCTTTTGCTCTTTCTTCCACTCCCTGTCAAATAAATAAATGAAATCTCAGACGGAGGGGGCCCCTATAATCAATTTGCCAACCACTCACTGGTTGGGAACTGTGGCGGATGGACCCACACTCCTTTGGCAATTGCCTTGGGTGTTGTTCCGAACCCACAGAGCGTACTGTTACTTCATTAACCAAGTCACTGTATTTCAAGAGCAAGCCAGCATCCTTGGCAAAATGCCATCCCACTCAAACACCTCAGTGGCCACTCTTTCTATGCACCCGATATTCTATATCTACTGAAGGGTCAGCTGCTAGGACTTGTACCAGAACTGGGGCAGTAGCTTCCTGATTGCCGGGGGGTGTCAGGGCCTTACACATGGGAAGACAGTGACGACTGCTTCAGGCTCTTGCAAGTGAACCCAAAAGTCTTTCCACACATATTTTTTAAATTTTTAAATATGTTTTAAGTAATCTCCACTACACCCAACATGGGGCTCAAACTCTCCACCCTGAGGACAAGAGTCTCATGATCCACCAAGTGAGTCAGCCAGGCACCTCTCTTTCCACATATTCTGACCCCACAAGGGCTTATTGCTAAATATCCACCCCCTTGGGTTCTCATTGTCCAAGCCATAGGGTAGATCCCTTTAGAGCAGTCCAGTTCTCAGCACAAAGGGTTAACGGCCAGGGCTTGTGAGTAATCACCAACCGAACTGCTCCAAGCCCAACCCATTGGCTGCTACGGTTCATTCCTGTTCCATCCAGATGGTGTCAGTGTTGGGCTGAAGAGCCACTGCGGTCCCCAAAGGCAGATTGCCCCACTAGATCCATCCGTAAACAAAGCATTAGCGGGAATTCCTCCCTTCCCCCCTCCCTCTCTACAGGCCACAAGGGCCACGGCAAGAATAGGGGTGGGGCATTTGAAGGATTCTCATGGCTTTACATGGCCTACTTGCGCTGCATTTCTAGACCGAGTGGGCTGAGAACAGGGCGTTCTTCTGCTAGGCATGCCTCTTAATCATAGTGTAAGTTTGAGCCATGGAAAATATAATACTTAATGGTAAAACATTAAAAGCTTTCCCTTTTAGGGGCGCCTGGGCGGCTTAGATGGTTAAGCGACTGCCTTCGGCTCAGGTCATGATCCTGGAGTCCCGGAATCGAGTCCCGCATCGGGCTCCCTGCTCGGCGGGGAGTCTGCTTCTCCCTCTGCCTCTGCCTCTCTCTCTCTCTCTGACTTTCATGAATAAATAAATAAAACATTAAAAAAAAAATTTAATAAAAAAAATAAAAGCTTTCCCTTTTAGACTGAGAATAATTTGTAGCTGCCCATGATTCCCACTCCTGTTTAGTATTGTATTGGAAATCCTAGCAAGTACAATAATGACACGCGCACACAAAATTACAAGGTATACGAATTTGAAAAAGGAAAAAAAATATGATTATTTGCATAATTATGTACATAATTAAGTCTACAGATAAATTATTAGAATTTTAAAAATTAGCAAGGTTGCTAGATCAAAAATCAATATATAAAATTCTATCATATTTCAACTTACAAGAGAAGAAAATAAAATTTACACTAGCATCAAAAAAATCTCAAGGACCTAGGGGCGCCCGGGTGGCTCAGTCGTTAAGCGTCTGCCTTCGGCTCAGGTCATGATCCCGGTGTCCTGGGGTCGAGCCCCGCGTCGAGCCCCGCGTCGAGCCCCGCGTCGGGCTCCCTGCTCCACAGGAAGCGTGCTTCTCCCTCTCCCACTCCCCCTGCTTGTGTTCCCTCTCTCGCTGTCTCTCTCTCTATCAAATAAATAAATAAATTCTTAAAAAAAAAAAAAAAAGGCAAAAATCTCAAGGACCTAGAAGTAGATGTAACAAAAGATAAATAACGTGTCTACAGAGAAAACTATATTTTAATTAAAACAATTTAAGAAGACAAGAGAGAGGTAAATCTTTGCTGTATTACAAAATTCAATATTTTAAATATGTAAACATCCTCCAAATTTCTACGCATTCACTGTAATTCCAAATATATACTTAAAATATTTTTTAAAAATTTGACAAATTGACTCCATATTTATGTGATGGACTTTGAGTCAATAACATGAGCCAAAAACTAGCCTAGATACTGGTTTAAAAGAATAAAATATGTGAACTTATTCTATTAGATATCAATATTTATTATAGTTCTAACAATTAATATAGAGTAGCCCTGCACACAAGTAGGTAAGTAGACCAGTGAAACTGTATAAACTATATACATACGGAGACTCAATAAAGGTAGCACTGAAGAAAAATGGGAAAATAATCTCATTAGCCAGTACTAGGACATTTGTTTATCCATATAATCATCCATATGAAAAATAATAAAATTAGACTTCTACCTCACACCATACACAAAAATCAATTCTAGGTATTTCATAGATCTAAATGGAGAAAGCAAAACAATAAAACTTTAAAAAAACAATATAATTGAATGAAGTTGGATGCGTACCTAATGCCAAATATGAAAATTAACTGCAAATGAATCAAAGACCTAAATGGAAGACCTAAAACCATAAAACTCCTAGAAGAAAACATAGGGCAAATGTTTCATGACATTGCAATTGGGTAGTGATTTCTTGGATATGACACCAAAGTCACAGACGACAGCAACAAAATATAAACAAATTGAGGGGTACCTGGGTGGCTCAGTAGTTTAAGCATCTGCCTTCGGCTCAGGTCATGATACCAGGGTCCTGGGACCGAGCCCCGCGTTGGGCTCCCTGCTCGGCGGGAGCCTGCTTCTCCCTCTCCTCCCCGCTTGTGATCTCTCTCGCTATCCCTGCACTCTGTCAAAAAAAAAAAAATTAAAATTAAAAAATTAAAAATATATATATATATCAACAAATTGGACTTCAATTCAAAATTCTAAAATTGAGGGGAGCTTGGGCGCCTGGGTGGCTCAGTCGTTGAGCGTCTGCCTTCGGCTCAGGTCATGATCCCAGGGTCCTGGATCGAGCCCCACATTGGGCTTCCCGCTCGGCGGGAAGCCTGCTTCTCCCTCTCCCACTCCCCCTGCTTGTGTTCCTGCTCTCGCTCTCTCTCTGTCAAATAAATAAATAAAATCTTTAAAATAATAATAATAAAATTGAGGGGAGCTTGGGTGGCTCAGTCAGTTAAGTGTCTGCCTTCAGTTTAGGTCATGATCCTGGGATCAAGTTTCACATAGGGCTCCCTGCTCGGAGGGAAGTCTGCTTCTCCCTCTTCCTCTACCCCTCCCCCCTGCTCATGTGTGCTCTCTCTCTCGCTCTTGCTCTCTCTCTCAAATAAAGAAATGCTTAAAAAATAAAATTCTAAAATTGTAAAAATTTAAAAATTTGTACACCAGAAGACAGTATCAACAGAGTAAAAAGGCAACCCACAGAATGGGAGAAAATACTTACAAATCATATCTAAGGGATTCAGAATATATAGGGAACTCCTAAAACTCAACTACAAGAAAACAGTTCAAAAATAGACAAAGGAGGGGTGTCTGGCTGGCTCAGTCAGTGGAGCACGACTGTTGATCACAGGGTTGTAATTTCGAGCCCCATGTTGGGTGTAGAGATTATTTTTTAAAAAAATCTTTAAAAATATAGGCAAAGGGGGGCGCCTGGGTGGCTCAGTCGTTAGGCGTCTGCCTTCGGCTCAGGTCATGGTCCTGGGGTCCTGGGATTGAGTCCCGCATCGGGCTCCCTGCTCAGCAGGAAGCCTGCTTCTCCCTCTGCCACTCCCCCTGCTTGTGTTCCCTCTCTCGCTGTGTCTCTCTCTGTCAAATAAATAAATAAAACCTTTAAAAAAAAATAAATGAAAAAATAAAAATATAGGCAAAGGATTAACATTGTGTGTTAACTACACTTCAATTAATTTTTTTAATTAAAAAATGGGATTGTGACAGGGGAATCCTGGGGAGAAAAAGGAGCAAAAGACTTGAATAGACATTTCTTCAAAAAAGATATACAAATGACCAAAAAGCACATGAAAAGATGCTCAATATCACTAGTCATTAGGGAAATGTAATCAAAACGATAATAAGATAACACCTCACACCCATTAGAATGACTATCTTTCAAAACAAAACAAAAAAAAGGCCCCCAAACCCCCAAGTGTTGGCAAGCTTGTAGAGGAACTGGAACCCTTGTGCATTCTTGGTAAGAATGTAAAATGGTACAACCTCTATGGAAAGCAGTATGATAGCTCCTCAAAATATTAAAAATAGAATTGCTATCTGACTAATAATTTCACTTCTGCATATATACTCCAAAAAAATCTCAGAGATATTTGTACACTCGTGTTCATAGCAGCAGTATTCAAAATAGCTGAAACATGAAATCAACCCAAATGTCTACTGACAGATGAATGGATAAGCAAAATGTGATATATATGTACAATGGAACATTAGTCAGCCTTAAAAAGTAAGGAAATTCTTTTTTTTTTTTTAAGATTTTATTTATTTATTTGGCAGAAGGAGACACAGCGAAGAGTAAGGAAATTACTTCCAAAAGTAAGGAAATTCTGATATATGCTACAACGGGGGTGACCCCTGAGGACATTATATTAAGTGAAATGCCCAATCACAAAAAGACAAATATTGGGGCACCTGGGTGGCTTAGTCGGTTAAGCATCTGCCTTCAGCTCAGGTCATGATCCCAGGGTTCTGGGATCAAGTCCTGCGTTGGGCTCCCTGCTCAGCGGGAAGCCTGCTTCTCCCTCTGCCTGCTGCTCCCCCTGCTTGTGTTCTCTCTCTCTCTCTGTCAAATAAATAAATAAATAAATAACATCTTAAAAAAAGAAAGACAAATATTGTATGAGTTCAGTTATATGAGATAGAGTAGTAAAATCATAGAAAGTAGAATGGTGATTGCCTGGGGCTGGACTGAGGGCAGAATGCAGAGTTACTGTTCAATGAGTGTAATGTTTCAGTTTTACGACATAAAAGTTACCGAGAAGGATGGTGGTGATGGCTGCACAACATTATGAATGTATTTATTGCCACTGAACTGTACGCTGAAAAATTATTAGATAGTAAATTTTATGTTATGTGTATTTTACCACAATAAAAAAAATTGGGGAAAAAAAACAATATGGAAAAATATAATGACCTCAGGACAGAGAGGGAGTTCTCAAACAAGACACAAAAAGCAGTAAGAAAAAGATTGATAGGGGCGCCTGGGTGGCTCAGTCGTTAAGCGTCTGCCTTCGGCTCAGGTCATGATCCCAGGGTCCTGGGATCGAGCCCCGCGTCAGGCTCCCTGCTCGGCGGGGAGCCTGCTTCTCCCTCTCCCACTCCCCCTGCCTGAGTTCCCTCTCTCGCTGTGTCTCTCTCTGTCAAATAAATAAATAAAATCTTAAAAAAAAAAAGACAGAAAGAAAAGGAAAAGATTGATAAATTAGACTGCATTAAGATCTTCTGTTCATGAAGACATAAAGAACTAATACAAATCAATAAGAAGTCAAACAATCCAATAGAAAAATGGGCAAAAGAGCTAAGCAGACATTTCACAAAAGAAATGCAAATGCCCAATTTTATTGACACCAACAAAGAAATGCCAGTTGCAAACACTATGAAATACAATTATATACTCACAAGAATAGCTAAATTTAAAAACTTGATAGTGCCAAGTATAGACAAGGTTGTAATAACTACCTCATATCAACTGTTAATAGGAATATAAATTTGAAAAACTATTTTGGGTTTTTTTTGGTTTTGTTTTTGGTTTTGTTTTTTTAAAGATTTAATTTATTTATTTCACAGAGAGAGACACAGCGAGAGAGGGAACACAAGCAGGGGGAGTGGGAGAGGGAGAAGCAGGCTTCCTGCCGAGCAGGGAGCCCAATGCGGTGCTCGATCCCAGGACCCTGGGATCATGACGGGAGCCGAAGGCAAATGCTTAACGACTGAGCCACCCAGGCGCCCCTGAAAAACCATTTTGAAACAAAATGCTTTACAGTATATTTTGAAGCGAAAAATATTCATACCCTATAAATCAGCAATTCCACTATGTCCTTAAAAATACTTACATGCACCAGGAAAAATATACAACAATGTCACAACATGGTTAGCTATAGCCCTAACCTGGAAACAATGTTTGTCACCTTGGCACCCAAATACATCTTGAACCACATTTAATCTCCAAATAAGGCAAATAGCAAGTCATACTT
Organism: Mirounga leonina; assembly: GCF_011800145.1. Classification (NCBI taxonomy): domain Eukaryota; kingdom Metazoa; phylum Chordata; class Mammalia; order Carnivora; family Phocidae; genus Mirounga; species Mirounga leonina. Next base: position 23,721,178 of record NW_023270504.1, read on the forward strand.
CTGCCTAACATAATACAACTATCCTGCATACAACCAAAAACATGCTGTCTCCTGATAAGATGATGCAAAGTCTTTGGGTGATGTTCACGCTTCTCCTTGATATCCTGTAACTTAAATACTCTGCTATAAAGTTAATGATTATTGGATGCCTGGGTGGCTCAGTTGGTTAAGCATCTGCCTTCGGCTCAGGTCATGATCTCAGGGTCCTGGGATCGAGTCCCACATCGGGCTCCCTGCTCAGCGGGCAGTCTGCTGATCCCTCTCTCTCTCAAATAAATAAATAAATCTTTAAAAAAAGAGAAGTAAATAGAAATATTTGCCACACACACACACATTTATAGTTCTTATGGACTGAACTGTTGTCCTCCTCAAATTAATATGTTGAAGCCCTAACTCCCAATATACTATATTTGCAGAAAAGACCTTTCAAGAGGTAAAGTTAAATGAGATTATAAGGGTAGGGCCCTAATCCAACACGACTGATGTCCTTGTAAGAAGAATAAGAGACAGGGGGCACCTGGGTGACTGAGTCAGTTAAGCGACAGACTTGATTTTGGCTCAGATCGTGATCTCAGGGTCATGGGATCAAGCCCCACCTTGGCTCTGTGCTCAGTGCAGTCTGCTTGGGGTTCTCTCTCTCCCTACTCCTCTGACCCTCCCCTTGCTCATGTTCTAAATAACTAAATGAGTAAAATCTTATTTAAAAAAAAAGAGGAGGAAGAGAAACCAGGAGTACACACACACACACACACACACAGAGGAAAGGCCATTTGAAGACACACCAAGAAGGCCACCATCTGCAATCCCAGAAGAGAATTCTCACCAGAACCCAACTGCAGGGGCCAAAGGCAGCCTGCCTCAAAATGTGCCACTTTGGCGTATTGATTATTTTGAACAAAAGTTACTTAAGAGGGGCACCTGGGTGGCTCAGTCGTTGGGCGTCTGCCTTCGGCTCGGGTCATGATCTCAGGGTCCTGGGATCGAGCCCCGCATCGGGCTCCCTGCTTGGCGGGAGGCCTGCTTCTCCCTCTCTCGCTCCCCCTGCTTGTGTTCCCTCTCTCAATGGGTCTCTGTCAAATAAATATATAAATCTTTTTTTTTTTTTAAGATTTTATTTATTTATTTGAGACAGAGAGAATGAGAGAGCGAGAGCACATGAGAGGGGGGAGGGTCAGAGGGAGAAGCAGGCTCCCTGCCGAGCAGGGAGCCCGATGAGGGACTCGATCCCGGGACTCCAGGATCATGACCTGAGCCGAAGGCAGTCGCTTAACCGACTGAGCCACCCAGGCACCCTAAATATATAAATCTTAAAAAAAAAAAAAAAGAAAGAATTCCTTACTGATTGAAGCTCCCAAAGTTAAGTTTTCTTTTTTATTTTATTTTATTTATTCATTTGTGGGAGAGACAGAGAGAGCACAAGGAAGGGGAGAGGCAGAGGGAGAAGCAGATTCTTCATTGGGCTGGGGAGCCAGACATGGGGCTTGATCCCAGAACCTGGGATCATGACCTGAGCTGAAGGCAGACGCTTAACCATCTGAGCCACCCAGGTGCCCCCCAAAGTTAAGTTTTCTTTATCCTATCATTTCCTCACAGATTTATTGTCTGTCTAATCAGTATAAAAACTACCTGTCTTATTTATTTCTTTAGGTCTCAATCCTATCATTGGGCCTCTCTGTGCACGTAATGTTGCTCCAATTTTAGTATATGGGCTGCCGAAGCAAGCATTCTGTGCACATAATAAAGCTTTGGGTTTTTCTCCTATTAATCTTTTTTTTTTTTTTTAAGATTTTATTTATTTATTTGAGAGACAGAGAATGAGAGAGAGCAAGCACATGAGAGGGGGGAGGGTCAGAGGGAGAAGCAGACTCCCTGCCGAGCAGGGGGCCCAATGCGGGACTCGATCCCGGGACTCCAGGATCATGACCTGAGCCGAAGGCAGTCGCCCAACCAACTGAGCCACCCAGGCGCCCTCTCCTATTAATCTGTCTTATGTAAATTTTAATTCTTAGTCCAGCTAAATGAAATGTGGACAAAGGTAATTTCTTCCTCCCTTTCATAACCATACAAGCACTGTAATCTAGGACTTCCAGCCTCCAAAAATGTAAGAAAATGAATTTCTGTTGTTTAACAGACCAAGTCTGTGGTATTCTGTTATGGCAGCCTGAGTAGACTTATACAGTAACAAAAAAGGGCAGAAACACTTGTAACAATCACAGTCTTTGTTTCTGCAACTGGTCACTGGTCATAGGTGGTATCTGTATCTACTTTCTTTCATTACTCATTCCATATTCCCTTTGAATCTAGTGCGTAGCAAATAAGCGCTGGAGATCTAATGCAAGTATAGTGAATATGGACAACAATATTGTATTATCATCATCAATCTTGTTAAGAGACTAGCACATATTCCGTTTGTCCTCAACAAGCACTTCAGCTGATAGTAATTTTCTTCCTGGTAGTGACTTAAACCTATATTTTTCAGGGGTTTAGGCCATTAGCGGTCCTTCCTAGATTGGGTTATTGTAATTTTCTATTGACCTTAATGATAGAGCATGATCTCTAGACCAGCAGAGCATAACATCATTGGGACTGGAAGCAAAAATTTTGCTAGTGGATCACTAGACATAATAGTAGGGATACCACTCCTATTTCTACACTTTGGATTCCTCGACTTGTAAATTCTGGCTATGGGAAGACAACGCCATGGATTGGATGATGACTTAGAGCACACACAGCCTACTGGAGGGCACTGCCCTAGACCCGAAACGTATTGCTACCCAGCTGGCACTACAACTGAGTCTCCCAAAGTCTGTTCCTTCATTTTATCAACCCAACTATTTATTTTTTTTAAGATTTTATTTATTTATTTGAGAGAGAAAGAGCAAGAGCACAAGCAGGAGTAGCAGCAGAGGGAGAGGGAGAAGCAGACTCCCCACTGGGCAGGGAGCCCAACTCCAGGCTCGATCTCAGGACTCCAGGATCATGACCTGAGCCAAAGGCAGATGCTTAACCGAATGAGCCACCCAGGCGCTCCCAACCCAGCTGCTCTAGAATGATGGGAAACTGTGAGACTAGTGAATTCCATAAGCATGAGCTCATTGTCGCACTCCCTTTGCAGTGGAGTGAGCTCCTCAATCTGAGGCAATGCTGTGTGGATAATGCGCTCTGTAGGTCCACAGATGGTAGTTTTGGCAGAAGCACTGCATTCAGGAAAGGCAAATTCATATACACAGTGAGTGTCGATTTCAATAAGAACAAAGTGTTCCCTCTTCCAAGATGGAAATGATCCAGTGTAATCCACCTGTCACTAGGTAGACAGCTGATGACCCACCCTGGGGAATGGCGCCATGTTGGGGATGCTGGCAGGCGAGGCAATCATCATTGGCTGGTGAGTGAAAGTCCCTGTTGCTGTGTCTTTACCTAACCTCCATCCCTGTCATCATTTTAGTCCCTACCATGCCCTGTTGTCTCCTGGACTCCCTGCTGCACTCTAACCTGAGTGAGATCTGCCAAATATCTTTCCTATTGAAATGTTTATTTCACCCTTATATAAAAATTAAGGGGAAAGTGAGTTAGTTTTTACAACCATGTCTATCCACTTTTTTTCTTACATCCTGTCTACCTGGTCCCTAAAATGCTTAAGTTTGCAACCTTGCTCTGCCTGTCCACTCTGGTTGACTTGACAGCTTCTGTTACCAGCTATAGACCGTGAATGCACTAACCTCTGTAAGATGAGATCTCTCTAAAGAGTTTCATCCTTTATTCCAACAATATCTGGATGCCTCTCAGATACATCAATCTAAAAACACCTGAACTCTAAGGTGGCTCCATGGCGCAATGGATAGTGCATTGGACTTCTAAAAACACCTGAACTCTAATTAATTATATTTCTCTGCTTATAATTTAAAATTGAGTGCCTGAAAAAATAAAATAAAATCAAGTGACTGGCAGCTCTGTCTACTAAGTCACTTGAGCCAGAAAAAGTGTCGTACTGATTCCCATTCTTCTTGCCACCAACATCAAATTAGTTGCCAGCCCCTATCAATTCTACCCATTAATGTAGCTTGTATAAATGTGGTTTGAATACATTCACTCCCGCTTCTTTCTGCATGGCTCCCACTTTCACAGAGACTCTGATCACTTTTGCCCACATCCAGAGTCGGCAAACTTTGTCTGCAGAGGGTCAAGTAGTACGTATTTTAGGATTTGCAAACTGTAGGGTCTCTGTGACAACTACTCAATTCTGCTGTTGTAACATGAAAGCAGCCATGAACAGTACGTAAATAAATGAGCACGGCTGTGTTCCAATACAATTGTATTTGAGGACATTGAAATTTGAATTTCAGATACTGTTCACAAGTCACAAAATATATATATTTTTTAAAGATTTTATTTATTTATTTGACAGAGAGAGAGATAGCCAGAGAGGGAACACAAGCAGGGGGAGTGGGAGAGGGAGAAGCAGGCTTCCCGCTGAGCAGGGAGCCCGATGCGGGGCTCGATCCCAGGACCCCGGGATCAGACCTGAGCCGAAGGCAGGCGCTTAACGACTGAGCCACCCAGGTGCCCCACAAGTCACAAAATATTGTTTGCCTTTTTCCCCCAACCATTTAAAAATGTAGAAAATGGGTGCCTGTCTGGCTGTGGGTAGAGCATGTGACTCTTGATCTCAGGGTCATGAGTTTTTGCCCCACTTTGGGTGTAGAGATGATAAATAAACTTTTAAAAATTAATTTATTTAAAATGTAGAAATTAGGGCACCTGGGTGGCTCAGTAGTTAAGCGTCTGCCTTCGGCTCAGGTCATGATCCCAGGGTCCTGGGATCGAGCCCCACATCAGGCTCCCTGCTCAGAGGGAAGCCTGCTTCTCCCTCTCCCACCCCCCTGCTCTGTTCCCTCTCCCGCTGTGTCTCTCTCTGTCAAATAAATAAGTAAAATCTTAAAAAATAAATAAATAAATAAAATAAAATGTAGAAGTTATTCTTACATTCATGGACTAAACAAACAGGTAGCCAACTAGTTTGCCAATCCCTGGTCTAGGTGATCACATCGGTCTCTTAATGGGTCCTGCTCCATCCTCTTCCTCAAATCCTCTTTAGATGTTCCTGAGACTGATTATATCATTCCCTACTTAATTTTTTTATTTAAATTCAATTAATTAATATATACTGTATTATTGATTTCAGAGGTACAGGTCTGTAATTCATCAGTCATATATAATACCCAGTGCTCATTACATACGTGCCCTCCTTAATGTCCATCACTCAGTTAGACCATCCCTCCCCCCACCTCCAGCAACCCTCAGTTTGTTTCCTATGATTAAGAGTCTCTTATGGTTTGTCTCCCTCTCTGGTTTCATCTTGTTTTGTTTTTTCCTCTCTTCCCCTATGATCCTCTGTTTTGTTTCTTAAATTCCACATATCAGTGAGATCATATGATCTTCCTCTGATTGACTTATTTTGCTTAGCATAATACCCTCTACGTTGCAAATGTCAAGATTTCATTTTCTGATGGCTGAGTAATATTCCATTGTGTGTGTGTGTGTGTGTGTGTATACCACATCTTTTTTTTTTTTTTTTTTTTTATTCATGAGAGACAGAGCGAGAGAGAAAGGCAGAGGGAGAAGCAGGCTCCCAAGGAGCAGGGAGCCCGATGCGGAACTCGATCCCAGGACCCTGAGATCATGACCTGAGCCGAAGGCAGATGCTTAACCATCTGAGCCACCCAGGCGCCCTACCACATCTTCTTTATCCATTCATCGCTCGATGGACATCCTGGCTCTTTCTTTTTTTTTTTTAATTTAATTTTTTTTAATTATTTTTTAAAGATTTTTATTTATTTATTTATTTGAGAGAGAGACAGACCATGAGAGGGGGGAGGGTCGGAAGGGTCAGAGGGAGAAGCAGACTCCCTGCGGAGCAGGGAGCCCGATGCGGGACTCGATCCAGGGACTCCAGGTTCATGACCTGAGCCGAAGGCAGTCGCCCAACCAACTGAGCCACCCAGGCGCCCTTGGCTCTTTCCACAGTTTGGCTATTGTGGACATCGCTGCTATAAACATCGGGGTGCATGTGCCCCTTCGGATCACTCCATTTGTATCTTTGGGGTACATACCCAGTAGTGCAATTGCTAGGTTGTAGGGTTTCAACTTTTTGAGGAACCTCCATACTGTTTTCCAGAGTGGCTGCACCAGCTGGCATTCCCACCAACAGTGTAGGAGGGTTCCCCTTTCTTCGCATCCTTACCAACATCTGTCATTTCTTGACTTGTTAATTTTAGCCATTCTGACTGGTGTAAGGTGGTATCTCATTGTGGTTTTGATTGGCATTTCCCTGATGCTGAATGATGTTGAGCATTTTTTCATGTGTCTGTTGGCCGTTCGGATGTCTTCTTTGCAGAAATGTGTGTTCACATCTTCTGCCCATTTCTTGACTGGATTATTTATTTTAGGGTGTTGAGTTTGATAATTCTTTATAGATTTTGGATACTAGCCCTTTATCTGACATGCCATTTGCAAATATCTTCTCCCATTCTGTCAGTTGTCTTTTGGTTTTGTCGACTGTTTCCTTTGCTGTGCAAAAGCTTTTTATTTTGATGACGTCCCACTAGTTCATTTCTACCTTTGTTTCCCTTGCCTCTGGAGACATGTCTAGCAAGAAGTTGCTGTGGCCCAGGTCGCAGAGGTTGCTGCCTGTCATTCCCCACTTTAAAACTCTTCAGTGGCTCCACTGCCTTTAGTATAAAATCCAAACTCTTTAGCAGGACGGAGACCTGTATAATCCTGCTCCTACCTGCCTTGTAGCATCATCTCTATCCGTCCCTGCACCAATCTATGCATAGTCCCCAGCAGACATCAGGATTTTTCAAGCTTGCTGCCTTTTTTTCTTACTGCCTGACCATTTTTCAAAACTGAATTCAAGTACTATCTTTTTATGATGATATATTTTTTTAACCAGATTTTTTTTTTTTTTTACTTCATACCAACCCTCCATTTAATCTAGAAATAAACAAAAAAACTTTGAATGAAGTGTTACTAAAACGCTAACCAAATCAGTCTACCATAAAATTAGTATGTGCATTTCAAGGTTCCACTGCCAGGAATTCTGTTCAGATCAGTTTAATCATAAATAGCACACTATAATAGAGTATAAGAACACATGTCATTAGATGTGATCCTTGCCCCTTATCCTCCAATAAATGTCAGAATAAATCTTGCAACTCCTCCGGGCCCTGAAACCCCAGTGACCCCATCCCAATCCCTGGAAGTAAAAAAGATGCCCTGTCACACAACTTTCTATGAGTTGCAATAAAATAAAGCCTAAGTTTTCTTACCTTTTTATAGAAAACGGCCAGTCTTGTGATAAATACTAAAACACTTCTAGGAATTTTTACGAGTTTGTTTATCAAACACATTTTGTAAGAACTGACTATACAAAAAGTCCCTTCGGAATTTGGTCCACAAATTCACTTAACAGGTTGGAAATTTAAAACCTTTAAGTAAAGGAGGATGTGGAGAATCCCTAATCCTAACATGTAATTACTAAAGGGATATACAAATATACCAAAAAGTTTTGCTTATACAAGGTACAAAGTATAAAAGGGATATGCTTTGAGTAAAAACAAAGAACTAGCTATATCCTTTGTTTTGTGAGCACCATAGCTCAGATGAAGCGAGACCTGAATTTGCTGTCTACTCCTGTGACCAAAAAAAATTGAAGATAAAAAACTCAATTTGTCTTATTACATATTTTTCCAGCCATTAATGGAGATGTAATTATGAAAGATTAAAAGTGCCTTAAAAGGGAGTTGAAAGGGGTGCCTGGGTGGCTCAGTCGGTTAAGCGTCTTCCTTCGGCTCAGGTCATGATCCCAAGGTCCTGGGATCGAGCCCCGCATTGGGCTCCCCACTGAGCATAGATTCTGCTTCTCCCTCTCTCTCTCTGTTGCTCCCCCTGCTTGTGCTCGCACGCTCTCTGTCAAATAAACAAATAAAATCTTTAAAAAAAATTTTTAAAAATGGGGGGTTGAAATAGCAGCCATCAAAGCAATATTCAAGCATGATTTCAAGGATGCTTTCAGCTTTAGAGCTAGCCTTTTTTGTCAAACAAAAATCTTCATAACTTCATCAAAAACTTCATCAATAGGAGTGCCTGGCTGGCTCAGTACGTAGAGCACGCAACTCTTTTTTTTTAATTTTATTTATTTGTCAGAGTTGAGAGAGAGTTAAGCAGAGGGAGAAGCAGACCCAATGCTGAGCAGGGAGTCCAGTGTGGGGCTTGATCCCAGGACTCTGGGATCGTGACCTGAGCAGAAGGCAGACGTTTAACTGACTGAGCCACCCAGGGGTCCCAGAGCCTGCAACTCTTGATCTCAGAGCTGTAAGTTCGAGTCCCACCTTGTTTGTAGAGATTACTTAAAAATAAAATCTTAAAAAAAAAAAAAAAATAGAATAAAGGGGCACCTGGCTGGTTCAGTCAGTTGAGTGTCTGCCTTTGGCTCAGGTCCTGATCCCAGAGTCCTAGGATCGAGCCCCACATCAGGCTTCCTGCTCAGCATGGAGTCTGCTTCTCCCTCTCTCTCTGCTGCTCCCCCTGCTTGTGCTCTCTCTGGCTCTCTCTCAAATAAATAAAAATCTTAAAAAACAAAGAAAAAAATAGAAAAAAAGACACTCCTATGGGGCACCTGGCTGGCTCAGTGGGAAGACCATGGGACTCTTGTTCCAGAGCTTGAGTCCCATGCTGGGTGTAGAGATTACTTAAATAAATAAATATTAATACAACAACAACTTAACAGACTTAAAGGCATGCATTTGCTTGACTTTCCCCATTTCTTCATGTAAGTCAATAATTGGCTTTGTTGACTGAATATAGTTCTGAATTCTCTTTTCCAAACTCTCTCTGTTGTCATCACTTCTACCACTTTTCTTTCTCCTCCCAAAACATCGTTCAATACAGATCTCATTATTACAGCCAAAACACAGAACAAAAGCTACAACCTACCTTCCCACCCATGGTCTTGTCCCAACCTTGAAGGTGGTCTTTGATTTCTTGGAAACCCCTCAATCAGGAATCTATTCTGAGCATGGGCAGCCAGCATCGGATCCCTTTCCCTCTTTAACAAACGGATGGTTCTTTCAACTGGCACAATCTTTCCATCTTTAATGTACTTTTTTATTTTTTTAAGATTATTTATTTATTTATTTGACAGAGAGAGGCAGTGAGAGAAGGAACACAAGTAGGGGGAGTGGGAGGGGGAGAAGCAGGCTTCCCGCTGAGCAGGGAGTCCTGTGCGGGGCTCGATCCCAGGACCATGGGGCTCGATCCCAGGACCCCAGGATCATGACCTGAGCCGAAGGCAGACGATTAACGACTGAGCCACCCAGGAGCCTCTGTAATGTACTTTTCAATGAGTTCACCGCCCTGTGAATCTGGGTTCTTCCTTTTCATCACGAAGTTCTGCAGAAGGGTGTGTGTGGCCGTATTTCTCGCTGATGCGGGCACACTGGGTCCTCATGCCGGCGCGGAGACCACGGAGGACGAACACCACCAGCGGTTTCAGAGGCGGTGAGGACAGAGGAAGAGCGCAGAGGTCGGCAAGGGGATATGGCCCAGGGCATGCAGCAGCCTGCAGCCGTAGCGGTTCAGCTTACACCGCTTCTGGGCCAGACCCTGAAGGAGCTGACAGCTGCAGGGTATGATGATATTTGATACTCTTAACTGATTTCCCTCCAAGATAGGAGTCCCTCCTTTCTACTCCCGCTGTATCTTGCACACACTCACACCACAGTTCCGTAATATCTGAAGGCACTCATCCGTTCACATGGCTTCTTTTCTATACTACATTATAAAATGTTTTGGTACAGGAAGCATGCATAATTCGTTTCTTTCTCCTAGCACTTGACATTTCAGACATGCTTAATAGATATGTGTTGAGTGAATGAATTAATGGATTCCCTAAAATATAACTTGCATAGAGAAAATAAAGTGGCATTTATGGAGTGTTTCCAATATGCCATGTCCACATCTGATCAGTTTGTATGTATGATAATTCTCACTTCTTCTTACTCATATGAAGGAAACTGAGGCATAGAAATGTGAAACCACTTGTCATATAGCAACTGGGTAGAATCAGGCTGGCGGGAGCACCTGGCTGGCTCAGTCCCCACAGCATGCAACTCCTGTTGTCCGGATCCTGAGTTCAAGCCCAATGTTGGGCATGGAGCTACTTAAAAAAAAAAATTTTTTTTTAATAAAAATTCAGGCTGTCTTACTTCATGTCTGAAACATAAAAGAAATTGACAATGGTCTAAGGAACATTGGGTTTTGAGATTCTGAGCATTTAACAAAAATGCAATCTGGCCTCCCTGGGTGTTGGAAGTGGCTTCTCTCTTCATTTGGGTGACTGTTATTTGATTTGTGTACATAAGTAAAGAATTCGTCAAGCTGTACAACTTGAGATTTGTTCATTATATGCAAATTATTTCTCAATTTTAATTTTAAAAAATAGCTTTGCCTCATCTTCTGGCTGTAACCCTCAATAGTACATTCAACAAATGCTTCCTTAAATTTGAATTCCTATGGCGCCTGACTGGCTCAGTCGGAAGGGCATGCAACTCTTGGGGTTGTGAGTTCGAGCCCCATGTTGGGCATAGATATTACTTAAAAAAATAAATAAAATCTTAACAAAAAAAAAGAATTCCTTTTTCAACATCACACTATTTGCCTTAGCTTTTAACTCTTACACAATTAAATTTATTTATTCCTGGGGGCGCCTGGGTGGCTCAGTGGGTTAAGTGTCTGCCTTCAGCTCAGGTCATGATCCCAGGGCCCTGGGATCGAGCTCCGCATAGGGCTTCTTGCTCAGCAGGGAATCTGCTTCTCCCTCTGCCAGCTGTTCCCCTCTGCTTGTGCTCTCTCTCTCTCTCTGACAAATAAATAAAATCTTTAAAAAAAAAAAAGTAGGGGCGCCTGGGTGGCTCAGTTGGTTAAGCGACTGCCTTCGGCTCAGGTCATGATCCTGGAGTCCCTGGATCAAGTCCCGCATCGGGCTCCCTGCTCGGCAGGGAGTCTGCTTCTCCCTCTGACCCTCCCGACCCTCCCCCCTCTCATGTGCTCTCTCTCTCAAATAAATAAATAAAAAATCTTAAAAAAAAAAAAAAAAGTATTTACTCCTGGAAGGCAGGACCCTCTTGTTCCCTCTTCCTCTATTCCTTTTATAATATTAGAATACTCGGATGTGAAGTAAAATATTTAGGTGTGGTATTTCGAGGGCTAACAGCTTTATTTCATCCCACTACCAGCTAATTAGAGCAACAACTAAGGTGCTAGATTTTTCCCTTATCCACCCCCCCAAACACTCCCCCACTTGCCTTAGCCCCTCCCACCACCTACTTTTTCCAAGTTCTTTCTCCTGCTCTCGCACCTACTGAGAAACCATGGAGCCTGTTCTCTTCGGGGCCAATTATATCACATTGTTCCAGGGCAATATTATACTTTGCTAAATTTTGGTAGACGTTCCTAGGTGCTCCTCCCCTCCCTGGAGGCTTGTCCAAATAGGGGTGAAAAAGGAATCCCTTTTTACATTGGGTCAAAGATCCCCTGAGGGTAGGGTGGGAAAGAGGGAGTAACGCCTTGATATCAATAGTGTTGCTCAGGGTCAAGGGCTCTTTGACAATTCAGTTTACCCTTGGAAGTCTCCACAGGGAGACCTTAGAATTTGCTACACATAATAATTTAGTTCTTAAATAGTAAAAGCCTTTAGTTAAACTTTGACAAATACAAAACAGGATCACAGGGAAGTTGTTCTTTGGGGATTTTTTTCTTTTTGAGAATTCTTGTAATTCCCCAATTTTCTGAATATCAGTGTTTTAAACACAAGAGCCAATTCATTAATTCAATAAATATGTATTGAGGGTTTTTTTTTTTTTTTTTTTGCTAGAGCTAAGCACTGTATTCTAAGCAATAGTTCTCAAACTTCAGGATGCACAAGAATTACAGATTCCTAAAAGATAGATTCTTGGGTCCCACTCCCAGAGATTCTGATTCACTAGGTCTGGGGTTAACACCGAGCCCATGATTTCGATTTCTAACGAGCTCTCAGGTGATGCTGAGGTTGCCAGAAAGGACTATACTTCGAATAACATGGCATTAGGTTATAGTAACAAACCAGGCCTTGAAGGAGTTATTATTCCAAACACAAATACTTATAACTAAAATGCACAGTGACCACTGCTGTGGGAAGATTTAGACACAGAAGGGAAACACTTAATTCACTGGGATAAGGGGACTGTGGAAGGTGACACCTGATCCATGTCTTAAAAGCTAACTAAGGAGGGGGGAGAAATCTTAAAAAAAAAAAAAAAAAAAAAGATAACTAAAAATGAACCAAAGAAAGGGGGGGCAAAGCATTCAGGAAAGAGAGGATTGTTTGGGTACAGCAATTTGCCAAAGCTCAGGGCAGCCTTGAAAGGCAGGCAGAGTGCGCTTCCTTCGACAACACTTAAGCAGAGGGATGGTGGGGCTGAAGTGAAAGCAGATCACTCCAGGCGCTCCTGCGTGGCTCAGTTGGTTGAGTGTCTGCCTTCCGCTCAGGTCGTGATCCTGGCATGGAGCATCGGGCTCGCGTCAGTCAGATCAGGCTTGCATCAGGCTCGTGTGCGGGCTCCCTGCTCAGCAGGGAGTCTGCCTCTCCCTCTCCCCTGCCCCTCCCCCTGCTTGTGCGCTCTCTCGCTCTAATAAATAAAATCTAAAAAAAAAAAAGAAAGAAAGAGGGGCGCCTGGGTGGCTCAGTTCATTAAGCAACTGCCTTTGGCTCAGGTCATGATCCTGGAGTCCCGGGATCGAGTCCCGCATCGGGCTCCCTGCTCAGCGAGGAGTCTGCTTCTCCCTCTGACTCTCCCCCCTCTCATGTACTCTCTCTCATTCTCACTCTCTCAAATAAATAAATAAATCTTAAAAAAAAAAAAAAAGAAAGAAAGAAAGAAAGATCACTCTGGTACACAGTTGGTTCAGTCTGTGGAAGGCTTACTGGAAGTGTAGAGAGGTCTGGGCAAGAGATGGTACCTGAACGAGGATCAAGGGAGTGGTGTTCAGCATTCAGATGGCAGCCTGGAGAAGTGTTGGAAAGTAAGATTATTGTGACAGAGCTATTATAGACAGAGCTGAATAGAAGTTTGGATGGTGGAAAAAGGGGTCAATGATGTCTCACATATTTTGTTGGGTGGATTTTTTACTGAACTTCAAAACTTGTGCTCATGGTAAAGTCATTGATGAACCAAGAGTGGCCATGAATAAGTTATTTGAACTGGATGACAGATACATTAGGAGGGTTTAGCATATTGACCACTATGTAAGTGTGAAGATTTTTTTTTTTTTTTAAAGATTTTTATTTATTTTTTAACAGAGAGAGAAACAGCGAGAGAGGGAACACAAGCAGGGAGAGTGGGAGAGGGAGAAGCAGGCCTCCCGCCAAGCAGGGAGCCCGACGTGGGACTTGATCCCAGGACGCTGGGATCATGACCTGAGCCGAAGGCAGATGCTTAACGACTGAGCCACCCAGGCGCCCCATGTGTGAAGATTTTTATAAGTTTCTTTTAGGGGGAAAAAAGGTGTGGTTTTGCTCTTATAGCTGTAACAGGCAAAGTAAGCGGAGAATATGCTTTTGTAATTCCATTTGTAATCTCTATCGCAGCAGCTTTGATGGTTGTGTGGTTCATCTTGATAACACAGGTAAATTGAGAGTAATCTATCTCCCAGAGGGGCCAGAAAGATTAGAAGAGCTTCAGGCTCACTGAATTAATTTAGTGGACTTGAGGCAAAGAGCATTGTTGCTTTTTAAAGATTATTTTGTATATTACATTTGAAATGCAATTTAATATTTAAATGTAAGGAAATGGCTCCTACACTCTATTTGCTTACAAAGTCCTAGGTCTCATTTAAACCCATTCCTTCATCAACAAATAATGATCAAATATCTACTATCTTCCTAGTGCCTTTCTAGACAGTTTTTAAACAAAGGCATGCTAAAGAATCACCTGGAGAACTTTTTTTTTTTTTAAGATTTTATTTATTTACTTGAGAGGGAGAAAGGGGGGTGCTGCTGAGGGAGAGGGACAAGTGGACTCCACACTCAGTGCAGAGTGGACCTGGGGCTCAATCCCACTACCCTGAGATCATGACCTAGAGCCCAAATCAAGAGTCGGACACTCAACCGACTGAGCCACCAGGTGCTCCACTTGGAGAACTTTTTATTTTATTTTTTATTTTTTAAAAAAATTTTTTAAAAGATTTTATTTGTTTGAGATAGAAAGGGAGCAAGAGAGCGAGAGAGAACACAAGCAGGGGGAGTGGCAGGCAGAGGGAGAAGCAGGCTCCCCGCTGAGCATGGAGCCTGACGTGGGGCTCGATCCCAGGCCTCTGGGATCACGACCTGAGCTGAAGGCAGACGCTTAACTGACTGAGCCACTCAGGTGCCCCTGGAGAACTTTTTAAACAGATCCCCAGTCACCCCCACCAGAGGTTACTATTCAGTAGTTCTGTGGTAAAGCCCACCCATTTATGTCCCGAACAAGCTCACAGGTGATGCTGATGATGGCGGCCTACGGTCCACACTCTTCTAGGGGTAGGAATACTACACTGAACAAAACTGGCAAAAATGAAAATAATTGCCCTCACATAGCTTATATATATATATATGATTTTTATTTTTTTAAGTTTTTATTATTTATTTCAGTAAACTCTACACCCAACATGGGGCTTGAACTCACAACCCGAGATCAAGAGTCACATGCTCTGATGACTGAGCCAGCCAGAGCCCCATCACATAGCTTATATTTTAACAATTTTTTTAAAGTTTATTTATTTTAGCAATCTCTACGTAGACCCAACATGGGGCTCAAACTCACGACCCTGAGATCAAGAGTCACACACACTTCCCACTGAGCCAGCCAGGCACCCCTTAGCTTATATTTTGGTTGTAGGGAAATAGAAGATGATAGACAGATGATAGAAGATATAGATAGATGATAGATAATATATATTGTGCAAGATGGTGACAAGAGTTATAAAAAAAATCAAGAGGAAAATGATAGGGAGTGGGAGACATTATTGAGAAGGTAATATTAAAGATGGAAAGGAGGGTGCCTGGGTGGCTCAGTCGGTTAAGCATCTGCCTTTGGCTCAGGTCATGATCCCAGTGTCCTGGGATCAAGCCCCACTTGGGGCTCCTTGCTCATTGGAGAGCCTGCTTCTCTCTCTCCCTCTGCCCCTCCCCCACTTGTGCTCGCTCTCTCATGCGCTCCCTCTCTCACCCCTGCTCTCTCTCACGCACGCTCTCACGCTCTCTTTCTCTCTCAAATAAATAAATAAAACCTTAAAAAAAAAAATAAAGATGTAAAGGAGGTGAGAGATCAACCCAGATATATTTCTGGGGGAGAACAGATCAGCGAGAGATAAGAGTGATAGCAAAAGCCCTGATTCAGGAGATTTTCTGGCGTGTTCCAGGATCAGCAAGGAGGCAGTTTCATGAGGGTGGAGGAGAACACAAGGTGACAGGATGGAAGTTAAGTACAAGGCCACAAAAGGGTTCAGGTAATCCAGCTTCGCCTTGTTACTCTAAATGTGAGAACACCGAAAGAGGATTTTGAGCAAAGGAATAGCTTGATAGGACTTGTCTTCACAAAATTCATTCTGGCCAGTACTTTGAGACTAGATTATAGCAAGGCTAGCGTGCAAACAGGGAGACCTGTTGGGAGGCTATTGGAATAATCCAAGGGATAGATAGATGGTGATGTGGAAAGAGTGGTAATCTTGGAGATGTCAGAAAAGGTCAAATGCAGCTTGGGTTGGCACACTTGCCAGAGGTCACAGGTAATTTCAAGCCCCTAGCTCTCCTGTGATGCAGGCAATAATAAAATATATAAATGTTCTTTAAAAGAAATAACCATTTCTTGCTACTCTGCTGGTTCTCCAAGCCCTAGTTCATGGGATCAAAACTCACTCCAAGAATTGAAAAAAGAAACACTGGAGGACACAAAAGATTAAAAGAAAGAAGCAACTGAATTCTAGACATTTTGAAGGCACAGGCAACAAAGTTGGAATTAAGGTTTTGACCTGAGCAACTAAAAAGATGGAATTGTCATACACTAAGATGGAGAACACTATAGGAAGCACCCATCTAATATTTCAATATTCATTTGAAATATTAATTTTGTGATGCCTTTTAGAAATCCAAATGGGGATGTTAGGTAGGCAGTTGAATATATGAGATTGAGTTTGGGGAATAGGTCTGGGGTAAAGACGTACATTTAAAGGTCAAAAGCATATAGTTGCAGGGCCGCCTGGGTGGCTCAGTTGGTTAAGCATCTGACTTATCTCAGGGTCCTGGGATCCGACCCGCATCGGGGCTCCCTGCTCAGCGGGGAGTCTGCTTCTCCCTCTGCCCCTCCCTCCACTTGTGCGCACTCGCTCTCTCTCAAATAAATAAAATCTTTTAAAAAAGGAAGAAAGAGAGAGAGAGAAAGAAAAGAGGTTTGAGAACGAAGCTTTGGTACACTCTTAACTTTTAGATGTCGGGCGGGGGGGGGGGCGCGGTTGAGAAGAACCATAAAGGAGACAGAGAGACAGATTAGGTGGAACATCAATAGAGTATAAATTAAGGAAAGGAGATTTAATTCTCAATGTGCAGTTTCTTTTGTTTTTGTTTTTGTTATACTATTTGTGGTCACTTCATTACCTTTCAGGTCTCTCAACCCTATTTTCTAATGACCCATTATTTTCTCTAAGACACTGACACCGCCTTTGACAAAAGTGTTCATTTGCTGGAATTCCCTTCCCTACGCTCTCAACATTTTTTCCATCTTGGCTCAGTCGAAAATCCTCCAAGAAGTCTTTTCTGATTCCCCTCCCTGGCCATACCTTCCCTTGTTTGTTCTCCCTTAGCATCTAGTACATACGTCGTTTTTTGGTTTTTTTTTTAATGTTCGGTACTCATCACATGACACTGTAACTGTCTTTTTGGTTTATTTTGATCTACTTTACTAAGCTGCTAGCTCCTCAAAAGTGGAGATGTTGTTTAATTATTTCTTTTCTCTCCAGCACATGATAGGCACTCATGAACTATTAGTTGAATAAGCAATAAATAAATAGTTCCTAGCCAATAAATGTTAAAAATCACTAAATATATCTATAAACACACACATGTTTGTACGCATAGGGACAAGAAACAGTGACTTAAAGATTGGGTTTATCAGGTAGAGCGAAACAATGTAAAGAACAGACAAGCAGGAGCAGAAACTTACAGGAGAATGAAGTGAAAACAGGTGAATGCCTCTCAGTTTGGATACACTCGAGTAAACGCAAATGGACAATGGGTGAAGGGTAAAAACAATGATAAATCAATAACCAATCTGATGATCCCACCAGTGATAAATTAATAATAAATTTGATAATTCCACATTTGATATGTACACTATGCCTGAAAATCGAGGGGCAGTGAAGCCTATATTAATATTCATGATGATTGTCGCTTCCTCCTTATCCTGACAGGTCAGCAAAATCTGATGCAAAGTTAGGACACCTGTGCTCTTAAAAGATTATGTTGCCTAATGTGCATTTCTTACCTTTAAGTGAGGGATAAATCGTTTCTGAAAAATATTTTTCATTTTTAATATTTAGCTCTTTTTTTCTTCTCCCTTCTGGCTGATGCTCCTAGGAAAACAAAATCTAAAATCACTTTTGCATTTGAGCCCTGGACTCTAAGCACCTTGTAACACACCCCTCCTCCACCCACCCAGCCCACACCCCAACAAATCCAAGGTCTCCGACACCTTCCTAAGCATTCTCTCAACCTTATTCAAATTGCTTTCCAGGGCAAAGAATGTAGTAAGTTTGCCTTCTAGCTACCAGCCCCCTTCCCTTTGGTCTTTCACTCCAGAGGCTCTGACCCTAGATACAATGAGACACAGGTGGGGGGATGGGGGAGCATTTGGCCCAGGTTTTCAGGCCAAGACCCCCGTCAGCAAAGAACAAAGCTTCTGGTACCTGCGGTTTAGAGAGCTGCGGGCAAACTAAGGTGTTTGGTGGCCTTGACTGCACTCATTTACCAGCCGTACTAATTGAAAGCCAGGAAGTCAAGTTTTCTGTTTTTTAATTTACTTTTCCCCCACTTTTATTGAGAAGTAATTGACATATGGCATTGTATTAGTTTAAGGGGAGCCAACACAATGGACTGATAGACGTAGATGTTGCAAAAGGATTACCACAATAAATTTAGTTCACTCCATCCATCACTCACGTTCCCTCTTTAAAGGAATCATACTCTGTAATGAGACAGACTGTCTGCCTGAGCGCAATGTATTTCCACCCACCTCTTCCTTGACACTCGTGTTCCTACTCTTTTCCCTTCCAGAATGATGGTCTGAGAAGACAAAGGAAAGATTACAAAGAATTGATCTCTGTGCTTTGGTCCCGGCAATCCTCCTATGCTCACGAATTGGCATCCTTAAGAACGAATATCTCTTTTCGTGGAAGCAAAGCAAGCAGTTCTAGGTGGAGACCCAAGGAGGAGAGTGCATGCGAGGATTAGTCAGGCTTGCATCTCCGGAAAATATACAATTGGAATTTGCTAAGGGTTTATTTGGAGGAGTGGGAGACTGGAAAAGAGGAAGAAATCTTAGGTTTCTCGGATATTGAATTTAAGAGTGGGGAGGAAAATTGAAAGCTGCAGACTGTTATCTTTGTCTATAAATATGTTCATGCTGAAACCCAACCATAAAAACTGGTTCTTTGGAAAACATACAGAAAAAAACAAAAACAAAAACCAAAAAAAACAAATTTGAGAGCAGGGACGGAGTGGGGTTGCAGGACAAGACAGAAATGCCAGGCCAGAGAAAGAAAAGTTGATTTAAAAAAGAGTGGGGGCGGGGGGGGAGGGGGCAGGGAGAAAGGCCAGAAGAAGAGGTTTGCTTAGGAAGAAGAGATAGGAGGGCCCAACACAGATTCTAAAAGGAACTTGTCACAAACGCTTTGGCAAGACCATTTACAGGAATATCATTTGCTTAGGGGATGTTCTTCTTGACCTCCCCCTTTTCAACTGGGTTGGTTTACAAGTCAAGAAATTTCGTTATTTTACATCTAGGAATGTCCGAGACAAAATTAGAAGGGGGTGCTCTCAATCTATCATGTTGTTCACTGGATTAAAATAATAATCACAACGAAAGGCAATTTCAAACTTGGAGATCGTGAACGTAGGATAAAGATAGAATTTCTCTTAACAGCCCCCATTTGTAGATCACTGATGTTGTCAGCTATTATGAAGATTTAGCTCTTTATTTTCTTTACCTTTTACAGCCACACAGGAAGAGGTACAGACGAGGAAACTGAGCCAAGAGTCTATCCAGCAAGGTGTATATAGAAACTACTTACAAATTTCCCATACTGATGGCAGAAGCATAGTTACCTGCAGGGCATAAAGTCAGCAGGTCAGCAGGCTGCCGCTCCTTTCCTCTGGCTTTTGTTAAAAAGGAGACAACAGTCCTGGGGGAAAGACTTGTCTGTCTCTCTGAAAGCTAAAAAACGGTAAGAGGGCCTTGAAAACAAGTACTAGTTTTAATATCAACTGACACCTTAGCGACATACAATATGTGTCTTATTGTGACCTTAGGGGGACTTGAAGAGGAAAACAGAGCTACCAGGTTGAAGTTTCCGCCAGCACCAGCTCGATTTTGAGACCCTAAGAGGTCTTAAATCAAGAAATTAATTGTTCTAAGTGGAAGGTTCAATCACCTGAGGTAGCCTCAGGTGCATCTTTGATTTGAAAAGATGGAAACGCGGTGAACTCAGAAATATGTAATTGTTGGGTTTACTTTTTCTTGAGGTTCTGTGGCCCCCGTTTTCCCATTCCCCACCCAGTCTGGACTACCCGGCAGCTACCTTTTACATTACAATGGCCTTGGTGAGACTGGCAGACAGGATTAACTGAGAATTCGCAAGGGTGTGTGTGGGCGTGGGGCTGCCAGGAGGGGCGGGTCTGAGGATGGTCGAGCCTTCCTTATAAATCTAGAGCCTCCAGAATTTTCACCTTCGGCTCCATTGGGCTGGTTGGCTCTTACTTGTTGCAGTGGTGACGCACTTCATCCTGTCTTTCTCAGACTCTTAACATCTGGAGGTCTTTCTACTTTTCTTAGCTCTTCCACCTAGATCCATAAGCCTGGGCCTTTCTTACAATCTCGCTCTTTTTTTTTTTCCCGTCTACCCTTAACTCACCAACATGAGTGCAGATCCAGCTCTGCCCCTATGCCCGCCTGGCCCCGAAGCACCCAGTTCTAGGGACTCTTCTCCAATGCCTGAGATTTACGGGCCCGAAGAAAATTATGCATCCCTGCAAATGTCATCTGCTGAGACACCCCACGCGGAGACCGGTAAGGGGAAAATGAAACCTCGAAAAGCTGCTTTCCTTGAGGGAAAGTGAAAGGAGAAGGAGGGTCAGGGTCCTTCGTTTCCCTCGTGAACAATTATAGTCCATTAATACAAGCAGGTGTCCTCAATAAACCCTCTCAGCACCTGTCTCGGTTGTAACTTGGCGGGTGCCCGTTCACCTGTCCCAGGTGTCAGTTAAGAGCCAAGGGCCCCAGGATGCGGGCATTTCGACTGTTCACTGGGTATTTGAGGGCTTATGTGCACAGACACTGTGGAAACACAAATGTGTTGTGATAAGTGAGCTGACGTCTAAATCTTCACGCGGTGCTGAGGACACAGTAACAGTAACTGCTAAGCCAGAAGTCCTAGCATCACAACTGGGGACGGGGGGATGCGGTGAGCCTCCCCTTTTTGATTAGTCTTTTCACGGAGTGCCAGAAACGGCGTGGCTAATGATGAATCTCACCTTATTGAAACGTTTTGCCTTTGCACGACAGTAGTAACCGGCTCTTCTCCCACTCCTTGGTTCTCTGTGGGTGTTACTAACAGGGGCAGTTCTGAGTTTCTGGGGCCTCCTATGCCCACGTCTCTCCTATATCCTGGGGAAATGTTCGTCCCATTTTATGGTAGATAATTCTAGAGGGTTGAATCTGCTGACAGTCAAAGTGGCCAGAGCCCAGATTTGTGAAACCCGGTTTGGCTTCTAAATGGTAACCACAGGTGGGGGTGGGGTGGGTGCTCAGGACACTGTAAAGGCAGTACATTTTTGTAAATCAGCCGGGCAGCAGTTGTTAAAAATGAAAATGTAAACTTCTACCATTTCTTAAGATTTGTGGTAACTGTCATTTTTTTAAGATTTATGGTAAAGATAAAGACTTAAAAATTGTTTACATGATGCTTACTCCAATAAGTAAGCAACTACTTTATTGGAATGTTAGATTTTTTATGTTACCCTGTTTTCCTAAACTTCATGTTGATGTCCTTTCTTAATTTCAAACGTTGAAAATACAGCGCTGGATCATGAGAAGTAGCTTGAGTATGAGCAAGTAGGCATAAGCAAGTGGGCACGCCCTCCTTACAAGCCAAGTGCAAGTTTTGTAGAGATCGTTTTTTAGGAGAGGCCTCACTGTAGTCCTTGGCCTAACCCCATTTTCTTTCCTTCTAGGTCTACTCACAAGAAGCATAAGATTGTGAATTTTTGCCACGGAATAGAGACTAGGGGAGAACTGAGGTTGAGCACGGGAAATAAATACCTCAGTGCAATTAAGAGTTTAAGTGGCTACCAAATCTAGGCAATATACAGAAAATGATTTTTTTTTTTTTTGTAGGAAATTAATTTTTAGTTAGAAAGTCAATACACGCCAGGTCCCGTGCTAGACAACTTTCTCTGTCACTTTGCTTTAATCAGTGAAGGATCTCCCTCTGTGAGGGAGAGAAATACTTTTGGAAACGGGGTCCCAGAGCTAGTAAAGGCAGCCTGAAACAAAAGCCTATCAGAATTCCCAGTTTGTGCTAGTCCTGGTATTTGGAACTGGGCAGTAGTAAGCTGTGGATTTTAAAGGGTCCCCAGAATCTGATGTAGGTGATGATTAATTTTACAAAAAGGAGTCCAGTGATCATTCCCACCTTTCTGAGCAGTCACAGTGTAGGCTCTTGAGCATCAATTTGCAGTAAAAATCTTTTGCCAAAGAGGTTCGAGGGGCACCTGGCTGGCTCAGTCGGTGGAGCATGTGACCCTTGATCTCGACAATGTAAATTAGAGCCCCATGTTGGGTGGAGAGATTACTTAAAAATAAAATCATAAAAAAAAAAAGAGGTTTGAATCCCCTCTGCTTCCCAGCGGGTAAGTTGTTGGCCATGTCCATTGGATGTGAAATGGAGACAACTAGTTCACTTAGTGGGTTGGCATCACACGAAGATGAGCAAAGTGTTCAGGGTCACGTAAGAGTTTTTACTACCTAATTCTGAGGTTGTGAGGACTTTAAAAATGCTATGAAAACAATAAATTTGCAAATATGATTTAGTATCTGCAAAGTTTTAGAGAAAAGTGTTGTTTTATGCCCCACAGTCTCTCCTCTTCCTTCGTCCATGGATCTGCTTGTTCAGGACAGCCCCGACTCCTCCACCAGTCCCAGGGTCAAACCACCACCCACTTCTGGAGAGGAGAGAACAGTGAGGAAGGAAGATACGGCCCAGGGCAAGAAACAGAAGATCAGGACCGTGTTCTCTCAGACCCAACTCTATGTCCTCAATGATCGATTTCAGAGACAGAAATACCTCAGTCTCCAGCAGATGCAAGAACTTTCCAACATTCTGAACCTTAGCTATAAGCAGGTAGGGTGTGTTTTGTACTCCTTGTAGTGACAAATAAAAAGGCTCTTTTGCAGATGAGCATTACTAACATCTGTGTGCTCTGTGTTTGTGTACCCCCTACAAATAATTTTAATATGAAAGTGGGTTCTTTGTAACATTTCATGACCATCTTTTTTTTTTTTTTCCTAAGATTTTTATTCATTTGACAGAGGGCACAAGCAAGGGGGAGTGGCAGGCAGAGGGGGAGAGGATGAGGCAGGCTCCATCCAGGACCCCGGGATCATGACCTGAGCCCGAGGCAGACACTTAACAACTGAGCCACACAGGCGCCCCTCATGACCATCTTTAAATGTTCTCTTTAATTATGCCATAATTTATTTAACCACTTCTCCCTGTTGCACAAGCTAAAATGGTAAAAATGTTTCCGATTTCTCCTTGATCAGAGGAATTCTATATATTTCCACCTTCCAGGTTAGGAGAGTCCTTAACCAACACTGCTTCTCATTAAAATAAAAAGTGGAATCTTTTGTTTGTCTGTGTGCAGTTGATTACTAATGAGGTTAATCATTTTTCATATTCTTGCCTAGTAGATATTTTATGGTGTTCTATCACTGGTGCCATACTTAGAGAAAGACCTCCATTCCATAATTTTATAGCGTGTGGGTGTGTACACCTGTATGTACATACTTCTGGTCCTCCTTAATCTCATTTTTTACAGTTTATAAATCATCTGGAAATTGAAGTTTTGTGTGCTGTTATATAACTTGATAATTTCTAAATAGTGCTAGTGGTATATTTTATAATTCGTGAGTTAAAATTACCACCATTATCCTATTAAATATAGAAGTGTGCTTATGGGGCACCCGGGTGGCTCAGTTGGTTAAGCTTCTGCTTTCGGCTCAGGTCATGGTCCCAGGGTCCTAGGATCAAGTCCCACATCGGGCTTCCTGCTCAGCGGGGAGTCTGCTTCTCCCTCTGACCCTACCCCTCTTGTGCTCTCTCTCACTCAAATAAATAAAATTTTTAAAAAAAGGAGTGCGCTGGGCGCCTGGGTGGCTCAGTTGGTTAAGCGACTGCCTTCGACTCAGGTCATGATCCTGGAGTCCCGGGATCGAGTCCCGCATCGGGCTCCCTGCTCGGCAGGGAGTCTGCTTCTCCCTCTGACCCTCCTCCCTCTCATGCTCTCTGTCTCTCATTCTCTCTCTCACAAATAAAATCTTAAAAAAAAAAAGGAGTGCGCTTATGGGAGGAGGTTTTTTTACTGCAAAGTACCTTTTAACTGTGACTAGGGGTATGGGTAGACATCTAAATGTGAACTTTCTAGTGAGTAGATAAGTAGTGTATCTTCCTAACTGGTTAGCTTTATTAAAGCAGCCAGCTGACTTGAGGGGCTTTGAGATTCATTCACAGAACGTTTCCAGATTGCAGAAAGGACTCTAGAAGTTTCCATCTTGTTCCTGAGCTTTAGATACTGTCAGGGGAAAAAATGTTAACAATATTCTTTGATCCCTGGTGCATCCACACTACTGGTATTTTATGTTTTCCTGTCACTTTTTTTTTTGTAGGTGAAGACCTGGTTCCAGAATCAGAGAATGAAATGTAAGAGGTGGCAGAAAAACCACTGGCCAAAGGAGAGCAAGAGTGTGAGTCAGGTGACGGGAAGCTTTTAACTTTCTGCTTTCTTTTCACTGACTTCTTAGTTTCGTTCATTGCTAAACCATCTAACCCCAAATGCACACAATTCTGATTTTCCTCCGAGCTTTTCAGTTAATCTGCCGTTCCCTTTCAGAACAGCACACCAACCACAGAATACCCAGGCTTCTATTCCTACCACCAGGGATACCTGAGGAACACTTCCGGAAACCTTCCAATATGGAGCAACCAGACCTGGAATAACCCGAATTGGAGCAACCAGACCTGGACCAGCCAGTCGTGGAGCAACCACTCCTGGGCCAGTCAGACCTGGTGCCCCCAAGCCTGGAACAATCAGCTCCAGAACTGTGGAGAGGAATCTCTGCAGCCCCAGATCCAGTTCCAGCAAAATTCCATCAGTGATTTGGAGTCCATCTTAGAAACTTCTGGGGAAAGCCATAGTGTAATACAACAATCTGCTAAGTATTTTAGTACCCAGCAAATAATGGATTTGTTCCCAAATTACTCTGTGAACATACAGCCTGAAGATGTGTGACGATGAGTATATTATTCGATCTCAGTTTGGGTGGTGGCTGTTATCTCCTAGGCTTTGTCTTTTAGATCCTATATATCTCTACCTCGATATTCTGTTTTTCATTATTCTTACTGTGTCCATTGAGGGGGTACGATGGGAGTCAAAGAGGTTTCAGTAGCGTTGGCTCTATGGACAACATGATAAAAGGTGTTTCTCGCTATAGATAACTAGATACAATACTAATGTGGATATCTTTAGGCTCTAGAATCTAACCTCAAGAATAGGAAGTGAAGATACAAAGATGTGTGATGAGGGATAATTTGTATTTTCTGAGATTGTGAGGCTTTTCTTGTTAATAACCTCTAACGGTGAAGGGTTAAGCTATAATGTGCTTCATTGATTTCCTCTGTCCCTTGTGATGTTTTACTAGAACTGTTAATTTGTTCATTATTCTAGTATTTGTAGAAAGATGTTTGTATTTTAATGTGTCATGATAATAGTACCAGTTTGGCTGATTGGTTTATAGGTTTAAGTACAAATAAATAAAATACACACTTTACCCTTCGTTGTCTCTACCCTGATTTCACCAGGAGTTCAGTGAGTAAAAACTGGATTAAATGTGGGTTATTTTGTTTTTAAAGATTTTATTTACTTGAAGAGACAGAGTACAAGCAGAGAGAGGGTCAGGCAGAGGTAGAAGGAGAAGCAGTTTCCCTGCTGAGCAAGGAGCCCTCAAATCTACCCATATCAGGCAGTAACAGTAACAAGGCAGGGTCCCCTCTCCCTTGCCAGAGTGGTGTCAGAAAAAGGCAGCTAAGGGCGCCTGGGTGGCTCAGTTGGTTGGGCGGCTACCTTCGGCTCAGGTTATGATCCTGGAGTCCCAGGATCGAATCCCGCATCGGGCTCCCTGCTCAGCGGGGAGTCTGCTTCTCCCTCTGACCCTCCTCCCTCTCATGCTCTCTCTAATAAATAAATAAAATCTTAAAAGAAAAAGCCACCTAAAACAGGGCTTAAAGAAGATCTAGACTCTTAGCTATTACACAAAAATACCTAGGTTTCAATGGAAAATCACCCATCATCATACTATGAATTACAAGTTCTCAAAATTTTTTAAAAAAGAAAAATACATGCCAATATCAAGATAAAAGAAATGTTAAAATTATCTGACAGATTTTTTAAAAGTCTTTCAAAGATTTTATTTACTTGAGAGTGACAGAGCTAGTAAAAGCGCACGAGCGGGGAGAGGGAGAAACAGACTCCCCGCTGAGCAGGGAGCCTGAAGCGGGGCTCGATCCCAGGACCCTGGGATTATGAAGACGCTTAACTGACTGAGCCACCCAGGCACCCAACATGGGTCTTTATACCCTTTTAATGTGTGGGAGGGACAATTAACAAATTTCTCTAGCCGTTGGGGAGGCTGCTATCTTAGAAATGAGGAAAGGAAAGGTAAGTAAGTATACTTAGTTGCTAGGTGACTGATCAATTAAATCTGAACTAATTTATTTCCCTTATGTGTGTAATAGTATTGAAACAACAAAATTTGGGGTTATTTGCAGTTAAAAGTTGGGGCAAGGAAGTGATAAACAGACCACTTAGGTTTGTAAGTCTTAAATGTAGGGCAGCCAGGGATGAGGCAAATAACCGAAGGTAGAGGGCGCTAAAAAAGGAGGGGGGAGGGGAAGGTTATGTGTCCACCCATCTGTACAATTACACTCTCCCTGAAAGAACTATGTTGAAATAAGATTATTTGGGGCACCTGGGTGGCTCAGATGGTTAAGCGTCTGCCTTCGGCTCAGGTCGTGATCCCGGGGTCCTGCGATCGAGCCCCACATCGGGCTCCCTGCTCCTTGGGAGCCTGCTTCTCCCTCTGCCTCTCTCTCTCTGTCTCTCATGAATAAATAAATAAAATCTTTGAAAGAAAAAGAAAAAAAAAGAAATAAGATTATTTTAAGACATTTATTATTATTATTTTGAAGACTATTTGACAGACAGCGAGAGGGAACACAAGCAGGGGGAGTGGGAGAGGGAGAAGCAGGGAGCCCGATGAGGGGCTCGATCCCAGGACCCTGGGATCATGACCTGAGCCGAAGGCAGACGCTTAACCACTGAGCCACCCAGGCGCCCGACATTTTTTATTTAAGACCTTTAAGTTCTGGCGCAAGTTTGAAATAGGCTTTTTTGTCCAGGTGCGTTATGTTCTCACCTTAGAAGAAGCTGGCGAGGCAGGCATCTGTGAAAGATACGAATACTTTTTTTTACTATCTTCCCATCCTGGCTTGCCCCCAAATTGATCCGGTTGAGCGCACTTTCAGTCACTCTGCCTTCCTGCTCCACAGGAACGTCCACTTTCCGAAGCAGCAGAGGGTAACCAACCAGGCAGTTTTTCTGGCCCTTTCCCTCATGGTTCCCCCAATTTTCCAATGTTGTGAAACCTCACCCAATCAAATTATCTAGACATTTGACAGAAGAAATTGGGGATAATTTCTGCCAAGACCTAAGGACAACACAAAATCCTTTTCAACTGTCAGGTATTTGAGTTTTGTGCCAAGCACTATATTATGAACAGATAGATAATAAAAACAGAAAGCATTGATCCAACAATTAAAATAGTACATGAAATCACTTCTAAATCCCCACATTTTAGTTTTATAATTCAACCAGATTTGAGTGTGACATTTTAAAAACGTAGCATCTCGGGGCGCCTGGGTGGCTCAGTTGGTTAAGCGACTGCCTTCGGCTCAGGTCATGATCCTGGAGTCCCTGGATCGAGTCCCGCATCGATCTTTTAATCTTCTCCCTCTGACCCTATCCCCTCTCATGTGTTCTCTCTCATTCTCTCTCTGTCAAATAAATAAATAAAATCTTAAAAAAAAACCAAAACGTAACATCTCACTGTTCTGCCACCTGGCTTTTTCATTATGTTTTAAATGTATCGAGTGGAGGAAAAATTCCTTTAAGAGATTAGAGGGTTTTATTTATTTATTTATAAAGATTTTATTTATTTATTTGACAGACACAGCGGGAGAGGGAACACAAGCAGGGGGAGTGGGAGAGGAAGAAGCAGGCTTCCTGCCAAGCAGGGAGCTTGATGCGGGGCTTGATCCCAGGACCCTGGGATCATGACCTGAGCCGAAGGCAGATGCTTAATGGCTGAGCCACCCAGGCACCCCTGCTTTGTTTTGTTTTTTCAATTGTATGTCACTGGGGCGCCTGGCTTAGCTCAGTCGGTGGAGCCCTGACCCTTGATCTCAAGAGTCATGAGTTAAGACCCCACACTGGGCATAATGCTTACTTTAAAAAAATTTAAAAAGAAAAAGTAATATGTCACATTTTTACAAAATTCTTTGCACATAATGAATCACCAACACATCTGAGGAAATACTAAATGGTGACCCAGAGCCTAGAAATGGGAAAATAGCTATTATAAAGTGATAGTCTTAGGGAAACTTCAAAGTTAGCTCTCCAGCACTGAACCTTCCTGTGTAACCGATGTTTTTACACACTTGATTACTGCTTGTTTCTGCTTTGGATTAAGTTCAACTATAAGACGTTGGGAATATGCAAGGAAATGGCTAAGAATTAAAGATTTAGAGTGGCAAAAAGAACATCTATTGTATTTTTTTTAAGAATTTATTTATTTGAGGGGCGCTTGGGTGGCCCAGATGGTTAAGCGTCTGCCTTCAGCTCAGGTCATGATCCCAGGGTCCTGGGATCGAGCCCCGCATCGGGCTCCTGGCTCAGCGGGGAGCCTGCTTCTCCCTCTTCCTCTGCCTCTCCCCCTCCTCATGCTCTCTCTCTCTCTCTCTCTGTATCTCTCTGTCTCAAATGAATAAATTAAAAAAAAAATCTTAAAAAAAAAGAATTTATTTGAGAGAGTGAGTGAGAGAGAGAGCGCACAAGCTGTGGGAGGGGTGGAGGTAGAGGGAGAAGCAGACTCCCCATGGAGCAGGGAGCCCAAGATCATGACCTGAGCCAAAGGTAGATGCTTAACCAACTAAGCCACCCAGGCGCCCCAACACCTATTTACAACATGCTCGATACTGGAAAGGAAAAGAAGGGAAAAATAAAGATTGAAAGGGAAGAAGAAAGATTTCTGGTGTTCCACCTTGTCTTTTGGAGATAAGCCATTCTGGAAATGCCATTCACCTACTCTTCTTCCCGACAGGTGAATGTTAGGGTAAAGACAAAACCCCAAAGGCAGAGGACAGTGAAACCCACGATCATCAGGGAACCAGAGAGAGTCTGGATTTATCTTTTCAAAAGATGGGACCTCTTGGGGTAACCGGGTGGCTCTGGGTTAAACGTCTGTCTTCCGCTCTGGTCATGATCTCAGGGTCCTGAAATCAAGCCCCCTATCAGGTTCCCTGCCCAGCGGAGAGCCTGCTTCTCTTTTGGCCGGCAGCTCCACAACCACCGTCCCTCCCCCGCTCCTGTGCGCACTCTCTCTCATAAATGAATACAATATTAAAAATAAATAGATAGGGGCGCCTGGGTGGTTCAGGTGGTTAAGCATCTGCCTTCGGGCTCAGGTCACGATCTCAGGGTCCTGGGATTGAGCTCAGGGAGCCTGCTTCTCCCTCTCCCTTTGCCCCTCCCCTCCCCCTTACTTGTGCTGTCTCTCAAATAAATAAATAAAATCTTTATTTATTTATTTTTAAAGATTTTATTTATTTATTTGACAGGGAGAGACAGCCAGAGAGAGAACACAAGCAGGGTAAATGGGAGAGAGAGAAGCAGGCTTCCCGCCGAGCAGGGAGCCCTATGCAAGGCTAGATCCCAGGACCCTGGGATCATGACCTGAGCCAAAAGCAGAGGCCTAACGACTGAGCCACCCAGGCGCCCCTAAAATCTTTATTTTTTTTTTTAAAGATTTTATTTATTTATTTGACAGAGAGAATGCAGCGAGAGAGGGAACACAAGCAGGGGGAGTGGGAGAGGGAGAAACAGGCTTCCCGCGGAGCAGGGAGCCCCGATGCGGGGCTCGATCCCAGGACCCTGGGATCATGACCTGAGCCGAAGGCAGATGCTTAACGACTGAGCCACCCAGGCGCCCCGCCCCTAAAATCTTCAAAAGATATAATAAATTAATACACGGTTGGACCTCTATTCCCCCCCCGCATTAAAAAAGGTGTTTTTATGAAAGCACAGGGACAGAACCCACAGGCAGAAAGAAGATGCCTGGGCTTTTTTGATTGCAAAATTAAAACTTGCTATTGAGAACAAATTTAAGCAATAGAGAAATGAATCATAAAGTGAATCTAGTAAGCACAGTTTAATTTCTACAGATATTTCAGTATATATAATATGGGTGGTTTTATGTGAATTTTTATACATCCTCTTCTAAAAGTTTGTGTATTTTTTCCACTTAGCATTATATCTTCAACCTCTTTGCAAGTCAGAATTTAGAGGTGTATATCTATTTGGAAGAATCTTAAAAATTGATAATTACTTTTTTTTGCTTGTTTATTTATTTATTTAAGGAATCTCTATACCCAACGTGAAGCCAAAACTCACAACCCCGAGATCAAGAGTTACATGCTCTTCCGATGAAGCCAGGCAGGCACCCTGATAATTATGTTTTTAAAAAGGACTTCTTATTTTCCTAAATGTATCAGCCAAGGTTGAGATGGTTTCTTTCTTGAGTATTCTCTATCAAAACATTTCTGATATGAAGAACATAAAGGTGAAGTTGAGGTAGTTGAACTAAGGGAAAGATTAGGTCTTGGGACTCTTCCTAAGATCTCAGTGTGACTTTGTCATTCCCTCTAAAAAAAAAAGAAAACTACTTGTACAATATTAAAACAAGACTATTACATAAAGTTAACTTTTTTCTTTAAAGATTTTATTTATTTAGTTATTTGAGAGAGAGAAAGACACAGAGATATCTAGAGAGAACACAAGTGGGGAGGAGAGGGAGAAGCAGGCTCCCTGCTAAGCAAGGGAGCCAACACGGAGCTCAGATCCCAGGATGACCTGAGCCAAAGGCAGATGTTTAACCCAGTGAGCCACCCAGACGACCCTAAAGTTAACTTTTTTAACATCACTGTTAACTTTGAAATTATGTTTCCAGACATTTCTATGTGTACACATGACACACAACAGAATTATAACACATTTTTCCTATCCAAATATGGAATTTCATCATGCATTTTGTTCTGCAACCTGCTTTTTCTACTTAAGAATATATCAGAAAGAAACTATCTATATGTCATAGAAGGAGTGCCCAGCTGGCTCAGTCAGGAGAGCAAGTGACTCTTGATCTCCAAGGTTGTGAGTTTGAGCCCCACATTGGGCAAAGAGCTTACTTAAAAATAAATAAATAAATGAGATCAAATGGATGGTGCACATGAACACAGAAACATGAGTGGGTTTTGTTTTTGTTTTATGGGGTTTTTTGTTGTTGTGTTGTTATTTTTAGTAATCTTTATACCCAACATGGGGCTCAAACCCACTGACCCGGAGATAAAGAATAGCACACTCTTCCAACTGAGCCAGCCAGGTGTTTTTTGTTTGTTTTTTTCTTTTAAAAAACATATCATAGGGCGCCTGGGTGACTCAGATGGTTGAGCTTCTGCCTTCGGCTCGGGTCATGATCCCAGGGTCCTGGGATCGAGTTCCGCATCGGGCTCCCTGCTCAGTGGGGAGCCTGCTTCTCCCACTGCCTCTCTCTCTATCTCTTATGGATAAATAAATAAAATCTTTAAAATATATATATATATCATAGAGATCTTTCCACACGAGTAAATTAAGATCTGACTCAACTGTTATATAATATTACATATTACAGATGCACTACAACTTTTTTAAAATTGCTTCTGTTTTGGTTATTTGCCACTATAAATTATGTTGCTATTAACATATATACATACATATGTATATATATTTTATATATAACATATATAATATATATAACATATATAAACATAATATATATAACAATATATATAACACACATTTAAATATATAAGCAGAAATATATATGTAAACATATATATGTATGTATATATAAATAAGTACCTAGGAAGGTATAAGATTGCTGTTTGAGAATAAAGTCAATAAAAGCAAAATTCGGGGCACCTGGGTGGCTCAGATGGTTGAGCGTCTGCCTTTGGCTCGGGTAGTGATCTCGGGGTCCTGGGATCGAGCCCCATGTTGGGCTCCCTGCTCATCGGGAGGCCTGCTTCTTCTCCCTCTACCGCTCCCCCTGCTTGCGCTCTCGCGCTCTCTCGCTCTCTGTCAAATAAATAAATAAAATCTTAAAAAAAAAATAAAAGCAAAATTCACTATCTTCATAAGTAAGCCACATAAAAGCTTGAAAAAGTTGCCAAGACGAATTAGGAGAGGTGCAAACTCAATTTAAAGCCGTTCACTTATCCTTTTGGTCACAGACTCACCAAGACGGTATCCTAGTAAAATAGAGATAGGGCAGAAAGGAAATTAATGATAAATTCACCTGCCAGCCAGCCCCTTCATCTTTTCACATCCCTTTCTTTTGAAAATCTTTCTCTCTCCATCTTCCAAAAGGAGGCGGTTGTTACTTCCGGTGTCCTATTTTAGTTAGTTTATCATGTTTTAGTTTTTAAAGCTCACGTTTTCTTCGTGTTCGCCTTGCATTTCCCTCTCAGTTTGTACCTGAAAGGAAGAAGCACACTGGGTTGATTTGCCAAGCTTTTCTGAATTTCACAGTCTGGATTCAAAGCTCTAAAGTGGGAGGATTAGAAGCCTTGCTTACTGAATTTCAAGCACCCGGTTCTCGGGGTAAAGGACACGTTTCATTCGTTTCTGAATAATCCTACTATTCAGAAAAGCCGGTGTCTACAGGGAAAAAACAGGCCATGACTGCAAACCTAAAGGTAAAGGCAGACAACCGCCAGACGGGGGCAGGAAAGTGGGGGTGGAACTTTAGTAAATATTGCATGCCTCCTGGGGCCAAGTGAGCTTTGCCTCAAGCGGCAGATAAAGGGAATTTGTTAAATAAAGAAGCCAGTTGGGGCAGACAAAAGCTTAAGGCACAGGAAATTAGTTCGACTAAGGATGCTGAAAGGTAGGCATTTGAATAGGTTCCTCTGTGTGAGGTTGAAGTGAAACCCGATTGAAAAGACGCAGCGGCTGGTGGCCAGTCTCTCCTTAAAAGATTCTTGGTTACTGGGTGGTTGATGGACAACTCTGTGGTCCTAGAAGAAAGTGTTCTTGAGGATCTTAGAAGGTTAAGCTGAGAAGTGACTTGAATGCACGGCGTGCTACCTCCACGCACACTACCAAGCAAGCTATCAGAAAAGATCGTGGATCAAATAGACACTAGACTCGTATGAAATCCATCTCACCAAACTCTCATGGTGCAAAGTATGGGGAATGAGATGGGCACGCTCTTGTACTTAGGACAGGGTGCAAGTGATGTTCCTATGATAGGTCTCTGGTGCGTGATGCGGGTGCAAGGACGGGGGACGAGAACTTGAGATTGAAGGGCGGGGGTTCTGCAGAAGGAAGGTACCTGGACACAATCCCACAGGCTTCTTCTTTCCCAGACACCGGGGCAAGTACTTCTGGCCGCAGAAGCAGCTCTCCTTGGCTTGATGAGCAGCTATGGAATTTCTTTTCTTAAATTTTTTTTTTTTAAAGATTTTATTTATTTATTTGAGAGAGAGCACATGAGAGTGGGGAGGGTCAGAGGGAGAAGCAGACTCCCTGCCGAGCGGGGAGCCCGATGCGGGACTCGAACCCGGGACTCCAGGATCATGACCTGAGCCGAAGGCAGTCGCTTAACCAACTGAGCCACCCAGGCGCCCCTTCTTAATTTTTTAAAAATATTTTATTTATTTATTTGACAGAGAGACACAGCGAGAGAAGGAACACAAGCAGGGGGAGTGGGAGAGGGAGAAGCAGGCTGCCCGCCGAGCAGGGAGCCCGATGTGGGGCTCGATCCCAGCACCCTGGGATCATGACCTGAGCCGAGGGCAGATGTTTAACGACTGAGCCACTCAGGCGCCCCTGGAATTTATTTTCACTACCTGAGCAGAATACTTGTGGGGCTGGAATGGGTGTCAACGATGGGAGGCCGTGTTAAGTTCAGAGTTGACTGAGTGCCTCAGCTAAGTAAGGATATTTAGCGTTAGGCTAAAGAAGAGTATCTGGTGCCCCTTTCCACTCCTTTCTGCATGTGTACTTTATGTAAATCTAATATGCCTTACTGGTTACTAAATTATCTATAATGTTTTTAAAGATTTTTTTAAAGTCATCTTCACACCCAATGCAGGGATCATTCACAACCACGAGATCAAGAGTCACATGCTTCACCGACTGAGCCAGGGAGGAGCCCCTGACTTACCTATAATTAATGTGCCTCCTGTGTAACATAAATTCCAATTGTTTTCCACAGTTGAAGTGAACATTCTCAGACAAAATAGTAAGTGCACATTAAACCGGATTAGCCACACAGTTCCTTTTCGTTTTGCAACCCTAGATCTTCCCTGATTCTCAGCCTCCCCTAGATGCCAGATCTCATTTCCTAAATCTCAAATCCTTCCTCAGCCACTTAATCCCACCATCATACTTAACATTCCCCGAACTGTGTAGGCTTTGCCTGCCCTCGGGTGCTGCCCGATGAACCGTTCAGCACAAATACGCTAATTTCCACAGGTTCCCTGATTAATTCTTATTCATTAGGTCAAGAAAAAGGGTTCTTTTTATCTATTGAGACTCTGCACTATGCAGTCTTCATCAGGATAAAAGAAATATGATTATTATTCTTTTTTTTTTAAAGATGTTATTTATTTATTTATTTGACAGAGAGATTGACAGCGAGAGAGGGAACACAAGCAGGAGGAGTGGGAGAGGGAGGAGCAGGCTTCCTGCAGAGCATGGAGACCAATGCGGGGCTCAATCCCAGGACCCTGGGATCATGACCTGAGCCGAAGGCAGATGCTTAATGACTGAGCCACCCAGGCGCCCCTGATTATTATTCTTAACTCCATCTATGGCTCTTTACTGTGTCTTTCCTTATGCCACTTGCATTTTCCAAAAGAACAGTGAAAAATAAGCCAGTTTGGGGGCACCTGGGTGGCTCAGTCAGTTAAGCATCTGCCTTCAGCTCAGGTCATGATCCCAGGGTCCTGGGATCCAGCCCAGGCATTGGGCTCCCTGCTCAGCGGGAAGCCTGCTTCTCCCCTTCCCTCTGCCATTCTTCCTGCTTGTGCTCTCTCTCTAGCTGTCAAATAAATAAATAAAATCTTAAAAAAGATAAAGAAGCCAGTTTCAACTTGGAGGAAAAGAACTATGAGTACCTTTATATAGCACTCCTTTTACATGGGAAAATATAAATTTTATTTCACATGATCCTTAAGCTGCACTTTGAGGTTAATTATCATTTATATGTAAAGAAACTAAAATTCTGCAAGTTTAAATTACCCATCCAAAGGTGTATTGCCTTCTCTTCACAGTTGGAGTTGATTATAACCCGTCTCCACTGAGAAACTGTCCCCCATCCCTCTTCAATCCACTGTAATTAGGGGCACTGGGTGGCTCAGTCAGCTAAGCATCTGCCTTCAGCTCAGGTCATGATCCCGGGTCCTGGGATCCAGTCCCTCTTTGGGCTCCCTGCTCGTTGGGGAGCCAGCTCTTCCCTCTTCCTCTACCCCTCCCCCAGCTTGTGCTCTCTCTTGCTCACTCTCTCAAATAAATAAATACATAAATAAAATCTTTAAAACAAAACAAAACAAAACTACCAATCCACTGTAATTAATTTTCTGTCCTTCATGAGCCATTGTAATAAATCAAGCTAAAATGTAAAAATCACCTCAAAATTCATTCTTCATTAGCTCATTCAAGGAATATTTGCGGGGTTTTGTGTGAGTGTGTGTTTTAAGATTTTATTTATTTGAGAGAGCAAGCACGGGGCGGGGGGTGGAGAGGGAGAAGCAGGCTCCCCACTGAGCAGGGAGCTTGACTCCATCCCAAGACTCTGGGATCAGGACCTGGGCCAAAGGTAGACACTCAACCGACTGAGCCACCCAGGTGTCCCTCAAGGAATATTTGTTAATACTTCCTAGGTATCAGGTATGTGCAAGATGTTGGAGGTGAGCAAAATAGACATGGTGCCTGTCTTCTTGGAAGTCACATAGATGGTTAAGTGCTTTGACCTTAGATATTACCTTACCTGACTCTTTCTAAACTAACGTTTATAGCAACTCTGTGCCCAGTACTGTGATAAATGCTTTATTTTGTGTGTGTGATAACTACTCTAAATGTATCTCTCATTTTCATAAACCAAGATGAGGCATTATGATCTTATTACAGATGATGAGGGTAATAACTTCCCAATGGACACACATGGAAGCAGAGCTGAGTCTAGAACCCATAACCTTAGCTATACTTCTACACACATTTATTTCCATTTCAGAATGCTGATATCTGGGAGCAAGAATTCTGTCCCCTTCAAGGGTCCTTCTAGCTGGACTAAGAATCAAATTGACATAAGACAGATTAACAGGAGAAAACCAAATTTAATAGCATTTGTATGGGGAATCCACCCCTCCATGGAAATTCCAAAGACAGTCAAGCAAAATGAGGTTTATATGCCAAAGTGAACTAAGGAGCTGGTGATAGGGGACTTTGAAAGGAAGGAATGCAATTCGTAGGGCAATAAGAAGGACGGATGTTTGCTAATTAGATGTTTGCCCTGCCGTACAGATAGGGCAATAAAAATTAAATTTATCTCTGCTAATAACCCTTATTCTGGGAAAGACCCCCAATTTAGATTCCTCTATGTGGTTAAGGGATGGGCAAAATTTTCTCCTGAGCCTGTAGGGTCTCCACTGCCTTCTGTCTAGAATAATCTTCATGCCAAAATGACCCATGTTGGGGCAGCCTGCCCTCAGCCCCTACATTGACAACACCTCCACTTTTAGTATAGATTTATTTTTTTTATTTTTTTTTATTCTTATGTTAATCCCCATACATTACATCATTAGTTTTAGATGAAGTGTTCCATGATTCATTGTTTGTGCATAACACCCAGTGCTCCATGCAGAATATGCCCTCCTCAATACCCACCACCAGGCCAACCCATCCTCCCACCCCCCAGTATAGATTTATTTCTAAAGGCACTACACCTTTTTTTAAAAAACAATTCTCTATTCTTTTTTTTTTAAAGATTTTATTTATTTATTTTTTCTTTTTTAAAGATTTTATTTATTTATTTATTTATTTATTTTTAATTTTTTAAAGTTTTTTTTTATTCTTATGTTAATCCCCATACAATACATCATTAGTTTTAGATGAAGTGTTCCATGATTCATTGTTTGTGCGTAACACCCAGTGCTCCATGCAGAATGTGCCCTCCTCAATACCCACCACCAGGCTAACCCATCCTCCCACCCCCCTCCCCTCTAGAACCCTCAATTTGTTTTTCAGGGTCCATCGTCTCTCATGGTTCGTCTACCCCTCCGATTTCCCCCGCTTCATTCTTCCCCTCCCACTACCTTCTTCTTCTTTTTTTTTTCTTAACATATATTGCATTATTTGTTTCAGAGGTACAGATCTGTGATTCAACAGTCTCACACAATTCACAGCGCTCACCATAGGACATACCCTCCCCAGTGTCTATCACCCAGTCACCCCATCCCTCCCACCCCACCCCCCACTCCAGCAACCCTGTTTGTTTCCTGTGATTAAGAATTCCTCATAGCAGTGAGATCATATGATACATGTCTTTCTCTGTTTGACTTATTTCACTCAACATAATACCCTCCAGTTCCATCCACGTCGTTGCAAATGGCAAGATCTCATTCCTTTTGATGGCTGCATAATATTCCATTGTATATATATACCACATCTTCTTTATCCATTCATCTGTCGATGGACATCTTGGCTCTTTCCACAGTTTGGCTATTGTGGACATTGTTGCTATAAACACTGGGGTGCACGTACCCCTTCGGATCCCTACATTTGTATCTTTAGGGTAAATACCCAGTAGTGCAATTGCTAGATCGTATGGTAGCTCTATTTGCAACTTTTTGAGGAACCTCCATACTGTTTTCCAGAGTGGTTGCACCAGCTTGCATTCCCACCAACAGTCCAGCACCATCTTTTGAGACAATGGCCTAGAAGAACAGCCCCAGAGGGCTTTCCACCTAGTTCTGGTGTCCCCCAGGCTTTCTCCATTGTAGTTTCTCATTTAAATAAGTCATCCAAGAAAAGTACCTGTTCACATCCCTTTCTGTAGTAACCTAACCCAACTGAGAGGGATAATAACTCATAGATGTTAATGTATTGTTTTGCCAGGTAATATAATTTCAAATATATTTATATTTGTCAGGACCCTCTAAAAAAAAGAAGTCACAGGCTTAATGTCAAGGGTGATACTGACTGTATGCAGAAAAATCTATATTCAACCCCTGAATTGCCTGACTCCAAAGCCCCAGATGTTCTGCTCTGCTCTTTTCCAGTGGATCCTAATCTAGGCCCATATTGGTAGATCTAATCATTAAAATCTCTATTTCTGGTCTTGCCCACTTCCAATTCTTTCCCCATAATACAGGGAGAATAATCTAAAATGTGAACCTGTTACTCCTCAAAACCTTTTAATGGCTCCATTTGCCTATTCTATTGTGTTTTGTTAGTATGCCATCCTAATTGAAAGGATCTTTGGAGTTTTTTTAAAAATGCAGATTCTGGGAAATCATCACAAATGCACAGAATCAGAATCTCTGGGTTCAGGACCCCAAAATATGCATTTTTATTTTTAAAAAAGATTTATTTATTTGTTGGAGAGAAAGCGCACAAGCAGGGGGAACGGCAGGCTCCCTGCTGAGCAGGGAGCCCGATGAGGGACTGGATCCCAGGACCCTGGGATCATGACCCAAGTGGAAGGCAGACACTTAATCAACTGAGCCACACAGTTGTCCCCCCCTGTATAGTATTTTTTTAAAGGCCATTTCTTTCGGGCACCTGGCTGGTTCAGTGGGAGGAGCATGCAAGGCTTGATCTTGGTGTTGTGAGTTCGGGCTCCACATTGGGTGTTGAGATTACTTAAGAAATAAATAAATAAAAGGCCATTTCTTCATCACTGCTATCCACCACCCCTCTCTAACCCTCAGCCACAAGTCACTTTAGAATTTATGTGTACTGTATTCACAGATCCCTCTTCACAAATACGTAAGTGTTTGTGTGTGTGTGTGTGTGCGCCCTCTCATGTTTATTAGTAATTCTGTCTCAATTGTTGAAGCTTTGGTTATATTATTCAGATTATGAAACCATTTTGCAAAGAAAAAGAAAACTTGTAACATCAGCTTTTATTGTACTATGTGAAAAAGTTTAACTTTATCAACTTGCATATCCTGGGTGAGCAAGCCTGATTCCCAAAGAGGGACAGAGCAACTTGCAGGGACAGCAAATACTTGATATCAAGACTCCTACAAGTCTTCACATTATATACTCCATATACTGCCTTTCTTTATCATAAACTGATTCCTTTATAAATAATGCTGAGATTTTTGGAATTAGAGCACTCTAAACCCCTGATAAACTACATGTGAAACCAAAATAAATTTAAAATGTATTAATAGGGGCACCTGGGTAGTTCAGTCATTAATCATGTCTGCCTTCGGCTCAGGTCATGATCTCAGGGTCCTGGGATCGAGCCCCGCATCGGGCTCCCTGCTCAGCGGGAAGCCCGCTTCTCCCTCTCCCACTCCCCCTGCTTGTGTTCCCTCTCTGACAATAAATAAATAAAATGTTTAAATAAATAAGTAAATAAATAAAATGCAAATAAAAATGCAAAATAAAAAATTAATCATTAAGAAACTAGAAGAATATAATGAACAATTAGTTCAAATTTGGATGTTCTGTGCAGCAAGGAAACGTGTAATACAGAAGGCACATATTCTGAGTCTCAAAATAATAGCATATGTGCTGCCGAAGCGAGCACCTCAGTCTCAAAATAATAGCGAAGATTGAAAAATGTTTAGTACTGGGGGTGCGTGGGTGGCTCTGTGGGTTGAGCACCGGATTCGGGATTCTGGTTCAGGTCATGATCTCTGGGACATGAGATCAAGTCCCATTTCAGGCTCCCTGCTCAGTTGGGAGTCCGCATGAAATTCTCTCCCTCTCCCTCTGCCCTTCCCCCTGTTCATGCATGCATGTGTACGCAGCATTCTCTTTCAAATAAATAAATACATACAAACATACATAAATCTTTTCAAAAAATTGATGTGATTCAAAAAAGAAGGGGGGCAGGATGCCTGGGTGGCTCAGTCGGTTAAGTGTCTGCCTTCAGCTCAGGTCATGATCCCAGGATCCTGGGATCAAGTCCCGCATCGGGGCTGCCTGCTCAGCAGGGGGGACTGCTTCTCTCTCTGCCTGCCCCTCCCCCTGCTTGTGCTCTGTATCTCTTTCTCTCTCTCTCTCTCTG
Source organism: Mirounga leonina (assembly GCF_011800145.1). Classification (NCBI taxonomy): domain Eukaryota; kingdom Metazoa; phylum Chordata; class Mammalia; order Carnivora; family Phocidae; genus Mirounga; species Mirounga leonina. The sequence goes on from NW_023270504.1 coordinate 23,761,473, forward strand.
AGAAATAAATAAATAAAATCTTAAAAAAAAAAAAAGACTAAAGGGAGAGTAATTTGGTATGGCCTTCTGAAATGCAGTCAGATAAAAGGGCCCAAACCAGGTTCTCTGAATTAGAAAACACCCAAATTAAAATCCTAGCCCTACCATTTGTGACCTTGGACAAGTTACCTTGCAATCTTTTGGGTTTCAATTTTCTTTTATGTAATATTTGAACCTATTTCAAAAGGTTCCTGTGAGGATTTAATGAGAATATCATCTAATGTGATTTTTTTTAGCTCATAAAATGTATGCAATAAATAAGGCATGGAAATATAAAATATGAAAACCCTTTGATCCACTCCTAGGACTTTATGCTAAGTCATTATTCAGACAACTACACAAAGATACTCATTGCAGCACTCTTGGGAATAGCAAAAAAAAAAAAAAAAAGTCTAAATGTCCATCAATAGGACTTTGCTTAAATATGCCCTGATACAGCCATATGTTGGAGTATTTATGCAGCCATGAAAAGCAAAAAGGGGCACCTGGCTGGCTCAGTCGGAAGAGCATGCAACTCTTGATCTCAGGGTCTTGCCCCATGTTGGGTGTAGAGATTACTTAAATAAATAAAGCATTAAAAAATTTTTCTGATGTTGGTAAATTGTATTTTCCCCCTTTGTTTCTTAGTGTCCCTTTGTTATTGATTTATCAATTACATTAATCTTCAAAGAACTAATTTTTGACTTTGTTAATTTCTTTCTCTAGCCTATCTGCTTTCTATTACATGGATTTCCACCGTTTTCATTATTATTTTCTTTCTTCTACTAACTTTGGGTTTAACATGCTTGTCTCTTTTTTAGCTTCATAAGGACAAAATGATATTTTGATTTTATATATTTTTTAATATAACCATTTACAGCTGTAAATTTCCCTCAAAGCACGGATTTAGCTGCATCCCACAATTTTTTTTTTAAATATTTTATTTATCGGGGCACCTGGGTGGCTCAGTCACTAAGCTTCTGCCTTCGGCTCTGGTTGTGGTCCCAGGGTTCTGGGATCAAGCCCCGCATGGGGCTCCCTACTCAGCGGGAAGCCTGTTTCTCCCTCTCCCACTCCCCCTGTTTGTGTTCCTGCTCTGGCTATCTCTCTCTCTGTCAAACAAATAAATAAAATCTTTAAAAAAAAAAGGGGGGATTTTTATTTATTTATTTATTTGAGAGACAGACTCTCAGAGAGAGGTAGAGAGAGAGCACAAGCAGGGCAGAGGGAGAGGGACAAGCAGACTCCCAGCTGAGCCAGGAGCCCGACACAGAACTCAATTCCAGGACCCTGGGATCATGACCTGAGCTGAAGGCAGACATTCAACACACTGAGCCACCCAGGAGCCCGAAAAGTAAGTTTTATGATCAGGATCCTTCCCATCCCCCTCTCAAACAAAAACTGGAAAGAAGAGGCAAAAATATTTCCTAGGTAGAGACTTTTTTTTTTAGATTTTATTTATTTATTTGAGAAAGAGCAAGAGAGAGCATAGAGGGAAAGGGAGAAGCAGAGTCCCCACGGAGCAGGGAGCCCGATGCGGGGCTTGATCCCAGGACACTGGGATCATGACCTGAGCTGAAGGCAGACACTTAACAACTGAGCCACCAGGTGCCCTACTTCATATGTTCTTAAATTTTTGATCCAAGTACATTTGGTCCAAGACTAAGGCATTAAGCCTTCCTGATATGTTGATTTATTTTGTTGTTTCTTAAAAATCACTTTTATCATCCTATTATTCATTTTCTTTTAAAGATTTTATTTGGGGTGTGTCTGCCTTTGGCTCAGGTCATGATCCCGGGGTCCTGGGATCGAGCCCCACGTTGGGCTCCCTGCTCAGTGGGGAGACTGCTTCTCCCTCTCCCTCTGCCTGCCGCTCTGCCTACTTGTGCTCTCTCTATCAAATAAAATATATCTATCTATATATTTTTAAAGATTTTATTGTTTATTTGAGAGAGAGAGACAGGAACAGTGGTGAGGGACAGAGGGAGAGAAAGAGAGAAGCAGACTCTCTGCTGAGCAGGAAGCCTGACACATGGCTGAATGGCAAGACCCAGATATCGTGACCTTAGCCAAAGGCAACCAGCCTCTCAACCGACTGAGACACCCAGGCGCCCCTCTATTATTCTCTTTTAATACTGTTTCCTTGAAGTATATTTCGTCTGAAATCCTCCCATTCTATTTTGAACACACGACAATCAAATTTTCAACACCATCACTCCACCAAAATTGTTCCTCTCAAGACACTAATGATCTCCATATTGCTAAACACAATGTCAATTCTCAGCCCTTGTCTTACTAGACTATAAGGAGGCAATCAGCCGTTCCATAATAAAAAAGAACTCTAAGTCACATACTAAGATAAGCATTCAGGGGCGCCTGGGTGGCTCAGTCGGTTAAGTGGCTGCCTTCGGCTCAGGTCGCGATCCCAGCGTCCTGGGATCGAGTCCCGCATTGGGCTCCTTGCTCAGCAGGGAGCCTGCTTCTCCCCTGCCTGCAGTTCCCCCTGCTTGTCCTTGCTCTCTCTCTCTCTCTCTCTTTCTCACTCTCTGTCAAATAAATGAAATCTTAAAAAAAAAAAAATAAGCAACTAACAGAAAAGATGGTTAATGTTTAACTCCCTTGGACAAACATTATAGTACATTTATAGATATTAAATATTATACTCTTTTTGTTATTCTAAATAGTGTTTTCAAATATATGTGATCAGTACCTCTTTCACATGTATGTTATCAGTAAACCTTTTCAGTAACCTTTTTGGAGATTGCTAATTTACAGTAAGGTCCACATTTTCCTTACCTACTAAGTATCAAAAGTCTAATCTTCCATACAGGTGTCATGAAGCCCTTCCTTCTCTACTTACCCCCAGGCAAATCTTGAAGTGGGGCTTTGGTATATTAATATACATAAAGGAGACCCTATAATTCTAATTTTAAAGGCTGGGGTGCTGGTACCTTGGTCCTGTTTAATAAGTATTTTGCTTACTTTCTACACTATAATTCTCATAAATTACAATGTTTTATTTCTAATTTGTTTCTGTGGTCTTTTTCTACAGAAAACTGGCATATTACTGGAAGGATCTGGACTGTAAGACCAGTATATGAGACCACTATTGGTCCTTCAAAATTGAGGGGTCCTAAACAAACTTGCTTTATTTGTCTTAGTTTGGAGGAATTCAAGAAACTTGACCTCCAATTACCTGGGGTGATGTTCCTACAATCAATCAAAATAAGAAATGATGAGGGGGCCTAGGTTCTTTGGCATGACCCCAGCTAGGGACCAAAAGGCATATGCACATGAGTAGGTAAAATAGTCATTGAGTGGAGAAGTAACATTTCTAGGATCCTTGACATGGCAGCCCCAAGCACTGTGGTTCTAAAATATGCTGGTGAAGTCCTAATGGGGGCTACAGTTCAGTTGGGAGGATATAAGAATTCAAGGGATGAGAGTAAGGTGAAAATTTGGAAAGAAATTGGTACGTTTGAAGAGGCTTTATGTGAAATGGTTGTGTCTCCTTTACCTGAATATATTTATAGGAATGGATATTGCCATCTGACTGGGAAATGTTTCCCCTACTTAGCATTGTAAAACAGAAGGCATACAAATCCACCCTTCCACCCATATTGATTGGATACACGAGTGGACTAAAATAGTACTTTTTAGAGATTTTATTTATTATTTATTTGACAGACAGAGGCACAGCAGAAGAGGGCACAAACAGGGGGTGTATGAGAGGGAGAAGCAGGCTTCCTGCCAAGCAGGGAGCTTTACGCGGGGCTCGATCCCAGGACACTGAGATCATAACCTGAGCCGAAGGCAGACGCTTAATGACTGAGCCACCCAGGTGCCCCTAAAATAGTACTTTTTAAATAAAGATTGAATGATTGATTGATTTTTTTTTTTTTAAAGATTTTATTGATTTATTTGACAGAGAGAGACACAGCGAGAGAGGGAACACAAGCAGGGGGAGTGGGAGAGGGAGAAGGAGAAGCAGGCTTCCCGCCAAACAGGGAGCCCAATGCGGGGCTCGATCCCAGGACCCTGGGATCATGACCTGAGCCGAAGGCAGACGCTTAACGACTGAGCCACCCAGGTGCCCCAGATTGATTGATTTTTGAGAGAGAGATAGAGAGGAGCATGAGTGGAAGGGGCAGAGTAAGAGGGAAAGAAAATCTCAAGCAGACTCTGTGCTGAGCGTGGAGTCCATCTCAGGACTTGATCTCATGACCCCAATCTCAGGACCTGGGCATAAAGCAAGATTCTGATGCTTAAGTTACTGTGCCACCCAGGCACTCCTAATATAGTATTTTAGGTTTGTTTTTTTTAAGGTTTTTAATTTATTTTTTTTTTGAGAGAGAATGAGAGCACAGAGGGAGAGGCAGAGGGAGCAGACTCCCCACTAAGCAGAGAGTCCAATGTGGGGCTCGATCCCAGGACCAAGGTTATGACCTGAGCTGAAGGCAGAAGCTTAACCACCTGAGCTACCCAGGCACCCCTAAAATAGTATTTTATTTATTTATTTATTTTTATTTGTTAACATATAATGTACTATTTGTCTCAGGGGTACAGGTCTGTGATTCATCAGTCTTACACAATTCACAGCGCTCATACCCTCCCCAATGTCCATCACCCAGCCACCCCAACCCTCCCACCCACCTCCACTCCAGCAACCATCAGTTTGTTTCCTGAGATGAAGAGTCTCTCATGGTTTGTCTCCCTCTCTGGTTTCGTCTTGTTTCATTTTTCCCTCTCTTTCCCTATGATCCTCTGTCTTGTTTCTCAAATTCCTCATATCAGTGAGATCATATGATAATTGTCTTTCTCTGATTGACTTATTTTGCCTAGCTAATACCCTCTAGTTCCATCCATGTCATTGCAAATGGCAACATTTCACTTTTTGATGGCTGCATAATATTCCAGTGTGTGTGTGTGTGTGTGTGTGTGTGTATCACATCTTCTTTATCCATTCATCTGTTGATGGACATTTAGGCTCTTTCCATAGTTTGGCTATTGTAGACATTGCTGCTATAAACATTGGGGTGCAGGTGCCCCTTCAGATCACTACATTTGTATCTTTGGGGTAAATACCCAGTAGTGCAATTGCTGGGTTGTAGGGTAGCTTAAAATAGAATTTTATTTTATTTATTTTTAAAGATTTTATTTATTTGACAGAGAGAGACACAGTGAGAGAGGGAACACAAGTAGGGGGAGTGGGAGAGGGAGAAGCAGGCTTCCCGCCGAGCAGGGAGCCCGATGCGGGGCTCGATCCCAGGACGCTGGGATCATGACCTGAGCTGAAGGCAGACACTTAACGACTGAGCCACCCAGGGGCCCCTAAAATAGTATTTTAAAGAGTTCCTTACATAAAACATTGCTGAGATACTCTTGCAGTGATGGAATTTATTCCAGTGTTTTAATTTCCAGGTTCTATTAAACCTATTTTTCAATACTAAAGATGCCATTTGCAATAAGCACCAATAAAAAATGATATGAAATATCTGCTAAGTATTTTATTTGAGAAGTTCTATGAATAAAACTATAAAACTCTTCTGAGGGGGCAGCCTGGGTGGCTCAGTTGGTTAAGCATCTGACTCGATTTAGGCTCAGGTCATCATCTCAGGGTCCTGGGATCAAGCCCCAAGTTGGGCTCCCTGCTCCTTGCTCCCTGTAGAGTCTGCTTCAGATTCTCTCTCTCCCCCTCTGCCCCTCCCCTTGTTTGCACTCTCTTTCTCAAATAAATAAAATCTTAAAAAACAAAACAAAACCCAAAACTCTTCTGAGGAATATACAGGTAGGAAAACTTAATATTGTAAAAATGTTAGTGCCCCTCAAATGAATTTATATTCAATGTTATCCCAATTAAAATACTAGAAGGATGGGTTTCTTTTTGGAAGTTGAAAAAATTAATCTGGAAAATTCCAAAAATGGAAAATGAGAAGGGAGTAGCCCAGCAGATATTTTTGAAATATGTAAGCAATTTGGTGCTGCAGAAAAAATAGATCAATGGGACAAAGATGGCCCCAAATAGCCCCAAGTACATATGAAAATTTAATATACAGTAAATTTGGTATTTCAAATCAAAGAAGAAAAGGTGGATTGTTGAATAAATGATATTGGCTAGGTATTGAAGAAAAAAACACAAAGATGAATCCTTATTTCACAGCATACCCACAAATAAACCCATAGAAATCAAAGATTTGAACATAAATGAAAGCTATAAAATTACTAGAAGAAACATTGATAAATATTTTTAATATTTAATACTTACAATACTGGGATGAAAAAGTCTTTTTTAAAGAAGGAATTAATACACAAAGTTTATAAAGGAAAAGATTTTTAAATTTGATTAATAATTTTAAAAAATATATAGATTTAAAAATATATGACAAACAGGGGCGCCGGGGTGGCTCAGTCGGCTAGGTGTCTGCCTTCAGCTCAGGTCATGATCCCAGGGTCCTGGGATTGAGCCCAGCATCGGGCTCACTGCTCGGTAGGAAGCCTGCTTCTCCCTCTCCCACTCCCCCTGCTTGTGTTCCCTCTCTCGCTGTGTCTCTCTCTGTCAAATAAATAAAATCTTTAAAAAATATATATATATATGACAAACAAAATGTTAATTTCTTTCATATACAGAGAAGGAGAGTCCATGGTAAAGAATTTGAGTATGCAGGTTTTTTATCTGCTTAACCTATGGTTAATTGAAATTGACATGTTGATGGGTGCCTGGGTGGCTCAGTCGTTAAGCGTCTGTCTTCGGCTCAGGTCATGATCCCAGGGTCCTGGGATGGAGCCCCACGTCAGGCTCCTTGCTCAGCGGGAAGCCTGCTTCTCCCTCTCCCTCTCCCCCTGCTTGTGTTCCCTCTCTCGCTGTGTCTATCTCTGTCAAATAAATAAAATCTTTAAAAAAAAAAAAAGTTCCAAAACCTTAAAAAAAAAAAAAAAAGAAATTGACATGTTGAATTCTCCAACTGTTACGGTTGATTTGCTAATTTTATCAGTTTTGCTTTATATATATATATATATATATATATTTTTTTTTAAAGAGTTTATTTATTTGTCAGAGAGACAGTACAAGCAGGGGGAGCGGCAGGCAGATTGTGAGGGAGAAGCAGGCTCCCCCCTGAGCAAGGAGCCCGATGTGGGGCTCGATCCCAGGACCCTGGGATCATGACCTGAGCCTCCTGAGCAGATGCTTAACTGAGTGAGCCACCCAGGTGTCCCTGCTTTATATATTTTGATATCATTTTATTTGGTTTATACATATTTAAAACTTATATGTTCATGTGAATTGGGTCTTTTGTCTTAATGAAGTGATCTTCCTCTAATCTTCATTATGATTTTGGTCTTAAGGTCTATTTTGATTATCAAGATAGGTTAAATAACTCCCTCTTTTTTTTTTTTTTTTTTTTAAGATTTTATTTTTAAGTATCTCTGTACCCAACGTGGGGCTTAAACTCACAACCCCAAGATCAAGGGTCCCATGCTCCACGGACTGAGCCAGCCTGGTGCCCCTAAATAACTCTCTTTTAATTAAAGTTTGCCTGGCATATATTTTTTGATTCTTTTTCTTGTGGGTTTCCAGATTTTAGACTTGAGGTACATCTCTCATTAAAGCTGCATGGCTGTTTGCACATTCTTCCAGCCCCACTGGTGCCAAGCTGTAGTCACCTCTTACCTGGATAACTGCAGCAGCTTCTAACTGTACCTCTACATCTATCCTTGCCTAAATTTAGGGCAGAATTTCTTTTAGGTATATGACTAAGGATGGAATTATTGGGACATTAAGTAGTTGTATCTTACCAGTTACCTTTTGCTCATACAGCCCCCAACTTCAGTAGCTTAAAATAACAATTATTATTATTATTATTAAAGATTTATTTATTTGACAGAGAGAGACACAGCGAGAGAGGGAACACAAACAGGGGGAGTGGGAGAGGGAGAAGCAGGCTTCCCGAGGAGCGGGGAGCCTTATGAGGGGCTCGATCCCAGGATCCTGGATCATGACCCGAGCCAAAGGCAGATGCTTAACGACTGGGCCACCCAGGTGCCCCTAAAATAACAATTATTTATTATCACTCCTGTATCTGTGAATAGGCTAGGAGGGCCCAGTAGATCCAGGCTGGGTTTGGCTAAGCCTCAAGCTACAGATCGAGCTGACTGAGGCTTCTCTCTGAGGTTTGGACTAAGATATCTCTGCCTGTTTATTTTGGAGGCCTGTCTAAGGTTGCAGCCGTTACCCAGGGAAGTTCTTTCCTGGCAATGGCAGATATGCCAGAGGGCAAATGGTAATGGCATGATCTCTTAAGGCCTGGGCTCAGAACTGACACAGTACTTCTTCTGCCTTATTTTATTGGCCAAGTCATATCATATGGCTGAATCTAAAGCTAAAGGGAAGCATAAAAAAATAAAAAATAAATAAATAGGGGCACCCGGGTGGCTCAGTCGTTAAGCGTCTGCCTTCGGCTCAGGTCATGATCCCAGGGTCCTGGGATTGAGCCCCACGTCGGGCTCCCTGCTTGGCAGGAAGCCTGCTTCTCCCTCTCCCACTCCCCCTGCTTGTGTTCCCTCTCTCACTGTGCCTATCTCTGTCAAATAAATAAATAAAAATCTTTTATAAAAGGAAGGAAGGAAGGAAAGAGAGAAAGAAAGAAGAAAGAAAGAAAGAAAGAAAGAAAGAAAGAAAGAAAGAAAGAAAG
>NW_023270504.1:23770190-23884105 GCF_011800145.1 Mirounga leonina
AAGAAAGAAAGAAAGAAAGAAAGAAAGAAAGAAAGAAAGAAAGAAAGGAAGGAAGAAAGAAAAAGAAAGAAAGAAAGAAAAAATGGGTGCCTGGCTGGCTCAGTGGAAGTACCTGCAACTCTTGATCTCAAGCTCAGGCCCCAAGTTGGGTGTAGAGAATATAAACAAACAAACAAATAAATGGAAGCAGACCCCTCTCTGTTAGTATAAGGAACTTATCTTAATCTGTTTGGGTTGCTATAACAAAAATACCATACTAGGTGACTTATAAACAATAGGACTTTATTTCTCACCGTTCTGGAGGCTGGGAGGTCCAAGATCAAGCCACCAGCAGTGTCAGTATCTGATGAGAGCCAGCTTCCTGGTGCATGGACTGCCACCTTTTTGCTGTAATCTCAAATAAGGGAAGGAGCAAGAAAGCTTTGGAGGTGAGGAGCCTCTGTAAGGGCACTAATCCCATTCAGGAGAGCTCCACCCTCATGACTGAATCTTTTCCCAAAGGCCACAGCTCCTGATGCCATCACTGTGGGGGTTAGGAGTTCAACATATGAATTTGGGGTGGGGGGACACAAACACTCAGACCATAACAAAACTACAAAACCACTTGGCAGACAGCATGGAATTGGGGGCGGGGTGGGGTGGATGAAGAACTGGGGCTATGCACATTCACCTTTCCTAGAAAGCCACTGCTATCTAAAGTGGTGGTACAGTTTTATACTCTTCCTAGCAGTTAAGACAGTTCCCATTTTTGCATTCTCACCCACAGTTGGTGTTTACAGATATATAAAGTTTTGCCAGTCTAGTAGGCATGAACAACAAAAAATAGATGACTTAAACTGAGTCAAATTAAAACCATCTTAACTGCTATACTGTGAGTGTTTGTGTCCCCCTATATTTACATGTTAAAATCCTAACACCAAATGTGACAGTTATTAGTTGTCGGGTCTTTGGGAGATGATAAGGTCTTGAGGGCAGAGCCCTCATGAATGAGATTAATGCTCTTATAAAAGGAGTCCAATGGGGTGCCTGGGTGGCTCAGTCATTAAGCATCTGCCTTCGGCTCAGGTTATGATCCCAGGGTCCTGGGATCGAGCCCTGCATCGGGCTCCCCACTCTGCGGGAAGCCTGCTTCTCCCTCTCCCACTCCCCCTGCTTGTGTTCCCTCTCTCACTGTGTCTCTCTCTGTCAAATAAATAAATAAAATCTTAAAAAAAAAAAAGAAGTTACCATATGACCCAGCACGTCCTCTCCTAGATACATTACCCAAGAAAAATGAAAACATACGTTCACACAAAAACATTTGTTCACAAATGTTCATAAGCAGCATTATTCACAATAATCCCAAATTGGCAACAACCCATATAGCCATAGACAGCTGAACGGATAAACAAAATGTGGTATGTCCACACCAGGCAATATTTGGCCATAAAAAAGGAGTCGAGTACTAAATAAATGCTATAATATGGATGAACCTTGAAAACATTCTAATTTGTATGAAGCCAGTCTCAAAAGATCACATATTATATGATTCAATTTATATGAAATTTTAAATATAGGCAAATCTATAGAGAAGAAGAAAGTAGATAAGTGGTTGCCTAGAACTAAGAGGAGGAATATCAAAGAGGGTGGGGACACGAAAGGGGACTGACTTCTAAGGGGTACAAGTTTCTTTCTAAGGTGATTTCAGTAGTGGTTGAACAAATCTGTGAAAATCACTGAATTGTATCCTTTTTTTTTTTTTTTTAAAGATTTTATTTATTTATTTGACAGAGAAAGAGACGGTGAGAGAAGAAACACAAGCAGGGGGAGTGGGAGAGGGAGAAGCAGGCCTCCCACGGAGCAGGGAGCCTGATGCGGGGCTCGATCCCAGGACCCTGGGATCATGACCTGAGCCGAAGGCAGATGCTCAACGACTGAGCCACCCTGGCGCCCCGAATTGTACCTTTTCAATGGGTGAACTTTATAATATATAAATTATGTTTTAAGAAACTGGCTTAAAAAACTGTTTAATAAAACAAAAATGAGGGGTACCTGGGTGGCTCAATCAGACTCGTGACTTTGGCTCAGTTCATGATCTCAGGGTCATGAGATATAACCCCAGGTTGGGCTCTTCACTCAGTAGGGTGTCTGCTTTTCTCCCTCTCCATCTCCCTCTACCTCTCCCTACCCCATCCCACCCTCAGAGGCACATTCTCTCTCTCTAAAATAAATAAATCTTTTTAAAAAGTTAAATAAATTTGAAACATCCTTAATGAATTATTAGGCAGATATCCAACATAATTCAATAGGTAGATATTTTATTTGTATTTCCCTAAGGATTAATGATGCTGAATTTCTTTTTATGTGCTTATTGGCCATTTGTATACCTTCTTTAGTGAAATGTTTATTGAAGTCTTTGCCTGTGTTTTAATTGGACTGCTTGAGTTTTAATTTTTTTATCACTTTTATTGCATTATAAAAGTTCTTTAAACAGTCCAGATAGGAATCTCTTACCAGATTTATGATTTGCAAAACCCATTCTGTAGGTTGTTTTTTCCCTTTCTTGATAATGTGCTTTGAAGCACAAAAGTTTTTAATTTTGTTTGTGGGCTTGTAAAATAGTATAACCACTATGGAAAATAGTATGGAGGTGCCCCCAAAGTTTTAAAATACAACAGTGTATGATCCAGCAACCCCAGTTATGATATATATCCAAAAGAATTGAAAACAGGTTCTTGAAGAGATTTTTGCATACCCACGTTCATTAGCAGCACTATTCACAAAAGCCAGTAAGTGGAAGTAACCCAAATATCCATCAATGGATCAATAGATAAACAGAATGTGGTATATATATCCGAGAGAATATTATTCAGCCTTAAAAAGGAAGGGAATTCTATCATATCCTACATCATGGATGAACTGTGAGGACATTATGCTAAGTGACATAAGCCAGGCACAAAAAGACAAATACTGTATGATTCTACTTGTATGAGGTATCTAAAGTAATAGAATACAGGGTGCCTGGGCGGCTCAGTGGGTTAAGCATCTGACTCTTTTCTTTCTTTTCTTTTTTTTTAAACTTTATTTATTTATTTGACAGAGAGAGACACAGCAAGAGAGGGAACACAAGCAGAGGGAGCGGGAGAGGGAGAAGCAGGCTTCCCGCAGAGCAGGGAGCCAGACCGGGCTCGATCCCAGGACTCTGGGATCATGACCCAAGCCGAAGGCAGACCCTTAACAACTGAGCTATCCAGGCGCCACATATGGTAACTATTTTACTTATAAACTCTACTTTTATTTATTTTGTCTTGTTTCTTCATCAAAACATGTTCTTTTCAAAATAGTTTTCCTCTGATACATACAAACGGTTCACAGATAAGGAAATGCAAAGAGCTCCTAACATGCAAAAAAATGCTCAATGTCATAATACAATGTAAACTTAGAAGTATAGGATCCCGGGGCGCCTGGGTGGCTCAGTCGTTAAGCGTCTGCCTTCGGCTCAGGTCATGATCCTGGGGTCCTGGGATCGAGTCCCGCATCGGGCTCCCTGCTCGGCAGGAAGCCTGCCTCTCCCTCTCCCACTCCCCCTGCTTGTGTTCCTGCTCTAGCTATCTCTCTCTGTGTCAAATAAATAAATAAAATCTTAAAAAAAAAAAAAAGTATAGGATTCCTTTCTCACTTCAGATTGATAAAGATTAAATACTTGTTGGGGTGCCTGAGTGGCTAAGTGAGTCAGGGGTCTGCCTTCAGCCCAGGTCATGATCTCAGGGTCCGGGGATGGAGCAGCCGTGGCCCTGCCGCCGCCCACCCCCCAGCAGGAGCCTGCTTCTCCCTCTACCTCTGCCTCTCTCCCCGCCCATGCTCTCTTTTCTCAAATAAATAAATAAAATCTTTTTTTAAAAAAAAAGCATTAAAGGGGCGCCTGGGTGGCTCAGTCGCTGGGCGTCTGCCTTCGGCTCAGGTCATGATCCTGGAGTCCCGGGATCGAGTCCCACATCGGGCTCCCTGCTCGGCAGGGAGTCTGCTTCTCCCTCTGACCCTCCCCCCTCTCATGCTCTCTGTCTCTCATTCTCTCTCTCGCAAATAAATAAAATCTTAAAAAAAAAAAAATTAAACACCTTTGGGACGCCTGGGTGGCTCAGTCGGTTAAGCGTCTGCCTTCAGCTCAGGTCAGGATCCCGGGGTCCTGGGATCGAGCCCCACATCGGGCTCCCTGCTCGGCGGGAAGCCTGCTTCTCCCTCTGCCTGCCACTCCCCCTGTTTGTGCTTTCTCTGCCTCTCCTTAATAAATACATAAAATCTTTAAAAAAAAAGATTAAACACCTTTTAATAAAATATTTTGGTAAATATATGTAGAAACTGGCACCCTTACACCTTATTGGCTACTTTATTCCAGTTCTTGAGTATAAAGAGACAGAGGTACCATGCCAGCTCCAGTTTTGCCAATTCATTCATTGGTCTCAATTTCCTCATTAAAAAAAAATGAGATTTGGATTTAATTTCTGAAATATATCTCATGTAACTCACATGACTCAGGTTTATCAATTGAGTCACTAAGCCGAGAGTAATCCAGGAAAGGTAGTTAAATTCACTTCATAATAAGACAGGTGAGAAATACCTGCATTGGAAGGTTTGCTGGGTTATGACCTGGACTAGAACCAGGTTTACGGTTCTGGGTTATGACCTGGTTAGAACCAGAAATCATTTTGAGGATCTTGAACAAAACGCAACGCAGATGACCGGTTTGCGGCCGTCCACGCCTGCGCAGTGAACGCGCGGCCGAAGCCCCGCCTCCCGCCGGGTCTGCGGTTTCCCCGACGCCAGGCGGGCCTCCAGCTGCGCCGCAGGGGAGGGCGGGGCGGAAGGGCGGAGGAAGTGGGCGGAGCGTCCGTAGGGCCACGCCTGGGGCTGGAGAGGCTCAGGCCGGAAACCTGCGTGCTCGGTGCCCGCTGCGGGCAGCTGTCACGGAGGGAGCGGGGCGGCGACACGAAGGAGGAAGGTGGGCGCTTGGCGCGACCGTGGTCGCAGCTGTGCCACCACAACCAGGGCCCGGATCCAGGACACAGACTTGATACGAGGTGATTCGTTGGGGTCACTCTGGTAGTCGACACTCAAGGAGTTCTCCATGGTGATAGGATGGCGTAGGGAAGCCCCGGAACGGAGAGCCAGAGCTGGAGGACTGGGGCTCACCTGCGGCCTGGTCCTCAGAATCTCGCAGCGCCAGGCTCCAGGCCCAGGGGCACTCCTTCTACCTCTCTCCTCCTCCCTTTCCCAGCCCTGGGCGGCGGCCACTAGCCCAACTTAAGCTGCAGCCATCCAGTTGGAACCTTGGCCAAAGGTTCGGCAACAAACACTTTACGCTCCAAAAAAAAAAAAAAAAAAGTGGTACGTTTCAACTTGAATTTTATCGAAAGCACAGGTAGGCTTTGGGAGGTGTGGAAAGAGTAAATTCTCCCAACCCGGGACCACTTCAGCCAGCCAGCCACCTACCTAACATTTATTGTGCCAGTTACTGATTTTTTGCCTCTCGGCTCCAAATTCATCCTTCAGTACCTTTTGGTAATGGATGGAATTCCTTTAAATCATTTCTTCTTCTTCTTCTTCTTCTTTTTTTTAAAGATTTTATTTATTCATTTGCGACACAGAGAGAGAGCATGAGCAGTGGGAGAGGGAGAAGCAGGCTTCCCGCCGAGCAGGGAGCCCGATGTGGGGCTCGATCCCAGGACCCCAGGATCATGACCCGAGCCGAAGGCAGACGCCCAACCATCTGAGCCACCCAGGCACCCCTAAATCATTTCTTCTGGAGAGTGTTAAGCACAGTGAAGTTTTCTCAGTAGATGGTGCTGTCAGGATACTGTAGGAAGAAGGGGGCGTGTCCTGCTGTTTCCAACGGCCACACCATAGATGACAAAGCATCTGGTGGCACCCTGCCCCGGTCATGCACCCAGAATGCATGCTCCATCAGTCACCTCACAGCCCCAGCCCATGTTTGGCAATCACCTCCCACAAGGCCCCAAGTACTGTGCCCCTCTCCCCCCAATATTGGTGCCCCGACTTGCCTCTGTACACTCACATAGCTGGCCACCAGCTGTGGCTCACCTGCACTTGTCTCCTGCTCCTCAGGCCACACCAGCTCTGGCTTGTGCAATCCAGCAAATTTCTCTGCTATCCGGTAGACTGCAACTATGCCTTTTCCAATAAGATCTGAACCTCAGGGGCACCTGGGTGGCTCAGTCGGTAAAGCGTCTGCCTTCGGCTGGGGTCATGATCTTGGGGTCCTGGGATTAAGCCCTGCATTGGGCCCCCTGCTCAGGAGGAGCCTGCCTCTCCCTCTCCTTCTGCTGCTTGCACTCTCTCTCACTCTCTCTCCCTCTCAAATAAATAAAATCTTTTTTTTTAAGATTTTATTTATTTATTTGAGAGAGAGAGAGTGAGAGAGAGAGCACAAGAGGGGGTAGGGTTAGAGGGAGAAGCAGACTCCCTGCCGAGCAGGGAGCCCGATGTGGGACTCGATCCCGGGACTCCGGGATCATGACCTGAGCCGAAGGCAGTCACTTAACCAACTGAGCCACCCAGGCGCCCTCAAATAAATAAAATCTTAAAAAAAAAAAAAAGAGAAGAAAAAGAACTGAGCCTCATCTTTGGGGAGATGGCCTCTCTTCCAAGTGTGTCTCTCCTTGGATAATCTCCCTCAGCTCTAGGATACCATATTGAGTTCTCCTATCTATTATTTATTTTCCTTTTTTTAAAAATTAAACACAATTTTTTTTAAAGTAGGCTCCATGCCCAATGTAGGGCTCGAAACCATAACCCCAAGATCAAGAATCGCTTGTTCCACTGACTGGGTCAGCCAGGTGCCCCTCCTATTATTTTTTACTTACTCTTATTATAGCTTGATCTTTTTTTTTTTTTTTAAAGTAATCTCTACATCCAATGTGGGGCTCAAACTCACAACCCCAAGATCAAGAGTCACAAGCTCTTCTGACTGAGCCAGCCAGCACCCCAGCTTGACATTCTTTATGTTTCACTTTCTCTGTTTAAACCATTGTGTAGTTTCTGTCTTCTGATAGGAACCAGGACAGACATCAATTGTATGTCCAGCAGTGTTCGAGGCAGGAGTGAGACAGACAAGGTACTTGCTTTTTTTTTTTTTTTTAAGATTTATTTATTTGAGAGCAAGAATGAGAGAGAGAGAGAGAGAGCATGAGAGGGGGAGGGTCAGAGGGAGAAGCAGATTTCCCGCCGTGCAGGGAGCCCGATGCGGGACTCAATCCTGGGACTCCAGGATCATGACCTGAGCCAAAGGCAGTCGCTTAACCAACTGAGCCACCCAGGCGCCCCCAAGGTACTTGCTTTTGAGCTTATATTCTACAGAGGTTGTTAACTTAAGACCTAACTCACAAGATAGACTGAGCCATACAAAATTTTGAGGCAGAATATTCTAAACACAAGGGGACAAGTGCAAAGAACCTATTGATAATGAACTTGATATATTTGAGAAACAGAAGGCCCATTGGGGCTAGACTTCTGTGAGCAAAGAGTAATGAAAGATGAAGTTGAAGATGCAAACCTTTTAGGTAAAGTAACCAGAAGATATTTTTAGAGGGGTTTTGATAATGAATGAAAGCAGTGTACTCTAAGTTACACCAGGGTAATAGGATGTCAGCTGGGATGTATGGTCACCGAATTTACAGGCCACAGTAAAGGAGTCTGGATGCTATTTTAAGTGTGACAAGATGTAATCGGGAGGCTTTAAGCAGGGGAGTGACATGATCTTTTTGACTACTCTGGTTATTGGAGAATGGATTAAAAGAAAGCAAAGATGGAAAAAGGGATCTAATATCCCCAGAATTGTGGAGAATATGGTGCAGTCACCAAGCTCTTTCAGGACGTTCAGGGTTTCATTGTCATTCCTAACATAAGAGTACCAGTGTGAAGATTGTTTGCCCGTAAGGAAGGCTTTATGGAGCTCATGCCTGGGCTAAATAGAAATAAAAAGTAGCCGCTTTTGGCTTTCAGCTCGGGGAGGAAAAGGTGCAACTTTCTTCGGTCATCCCGAATCCAGGTTCATCCGACATCAGCCGCCTCCGCCACGCCACCTAAGTTCGACCCTAACGAGATCAAAGTCGTGTACCTGAGGTGCACCGGTGGCGAAGTCGGTGCCATGACTGCCCTGGCCCCGAAGATCGGCCCCCTGGGTCTGTCTCCAAAAAAGGTTGGTGATGACGTCGCCATGGCAACTGGTGATTGGAAAGGGTCTAAGGATTACAGTGAAACTGACCATTCAGAACAGACAGGCCCAGATAGAAGTGGTACCTTCTGCCTCTGCCCTGATGATCAAAGCCCTCAAGGAACCACGAGACAGAAAGAAGCAGAAAACATTAAGCATAATGGAAATATCACTTTTGATGAGATTGTCAATATTGCCCGACAGATGCGACACCGATCTTTAGCCAGAGAACTCTCTGGAACCATTAAAGAAATCCTGGGGCCTGCCCAGTCTGTGGGCTGCAATATTGATGGCCGCCACCCTCATGACATCATAGATGACATCAACGGTGGTGCGGTGGAATGCCCCACTAGTTAACTACAAAGGAAAATGTTTCAATAAAAGATCATTTGACAACCAAAAAAAAAAAAAAAAAGTAGCCATTCAAATAGCTTTAGTAGGGATAGGGAAACGTAGGGGAGGGAATAAAAGAAGTCCATAAATGTAAAGTCCATAAATGAAGGCATGAAGGTGTTAACAAGTGATGAAGTGGGTGTGGGTGTTTTCTTGTCTATATGGGAGCTAAGAAATGATAAACTAAAAAGATAACAGGGACCTTGTCCTGGGGTGGGGTGTTTGTGTGATCGGTAGGGGGCTTAAGTTTTATTTTCTGTAGTTGACTGGAAGCTACTGAAGGATCTTTTTTTTTTTTTTTTTAAAGATTTTATTTATTTATTCATTAGAGACAGAGAGAGAGAGGCAGAGGGAGAAGCAGGCTCCCAAGGAGCAGGGAGCCCGATGTGGGACTCTATCCCAGGATGCTGGGATCATGACCTGAGCCAAAGGCAGATGCTCAACCATCTGAGCTACCCAGGCACCCAGCTACTGAAGGATCTTAAGTAGGATGGTGATATAAATGTATTATGGGGGCACCTAGCTGGCTCAGTTGGAGGGACGTGCAACTCGATCTTGGGGTTGTAGGTTCCAGCCCTACATTGGGTGTAGAGATTACTCAAAAATAAAATCTTAAATACATGTAATATGGATATCCTGACATCAGCACAGGATGAATTTCAGAGAGCAAAGACCAGAGGGGAAAGGAAGAGAAAAGAATTCTCACTGGGGAAAGAAAGCAACACACTAAGGCTGTTCATCTCATCTGCATCATGAACAAGTACCACTGTTTTTGTATGCATTAGACTCTTAGGAAGCTTACTCCAGGTAACAGGTACAGAGTGGCCAAACCAGGATTTAAAAGCTGATTTTGTTGTTACAGGAAGGACAAAAAAAAAAAAAACCAAAAACCCCAAACCAAAAACAGCAAGCCCATGATGTCATATGTACATTCAGAATTTTATTTCAAAACAAAGAACCACAGTAACATTAATAGAAAATCCATTTGGAAATATTCACAATCTGGTCACTGAGAAATGGGAAAACTTCCACACAGCATTACTGCCAACCCACTGGTTTTGAGGAGCCAGAAGTCGAGGTGCAGTTAAAGTCACCTGTTGAACCAAGCCCCATTTCATATAAGCTGTTTTTTTCCCCAAAACGCTCAGTGACCAGGGGGAACAGTGAGAACTGGTGACTAAAATACTGTCATAGGCAAGGGTTTGGCTAAAGGGTCTGAAGTATGTAAGCACCAAGGAAAGGGTGATCAAGCAACATATGGAAGAAGGAAGACAGAGTAGGTGTCATGGGGCCCAATCTCCATTTATAAAAATACTGGGAAACTAGATGATTGTACGGGTGTCCAAGACCTGGGGCAAGTGTACATCCCTCCACCTCATCTGGCTCTCTCAAATGCTCCAGAATTAGAAGTCTTCAGTTTGTTTCTTACCCCTTAAAAGAAAGGCTCCTTCTCCCCTACGACTCCCCTCCAAGAGGCCACATGTTCTGATCTCACATTTTCCTTTCATACTGCCATTGTCTGGGTCTAGAGGGAGGCAGAGTCCTCCACCCTCACCATCAATCTCAAGATTTAAGGAGTTCTCCCCCCAACTGTCCAACAAGGAAAGGTAGCCAGATGCGTCTGAACTCTGAAGTCTGGAATAAAACCGTAGATGCAAATTCCACCCAGCGGATACAGTGTTATTTATATACATAGAGATGAGTTGGAACACATTCTATTCAAAAAGGGGCTGTAGGTACATAAAGGACACAAGTTACCAGTCATCTACTTCCACCCAGAGCAAAGTGACAGTGCACATACATTCATACTCTCTCAAGTGTGGGCTACACTGCACATTTACTCATTATCCCAAACGTATGGTCCCCTAAGGGCACTTGACGTCACACTATGCAAATATGGTAACAGAACAAGCATGCGATGACCCTTAGCAACAACATACTTCAACTAGATAATCGTTCAGGAAAAATCCTCTCCCAGAGCTGAGGTTACAAATTCCAAGTTAGTTTATGAACATTCTTCTCTGAATTCTTTTAAAGCTATGGCTTAAAATATCAACAACTAAAATCTCCTAAAGAACAAATGGAGAAATACAGAACCTCTACCAAGAACCACTGTTTTGGCTTGCTCATTTGGAAGGTTCTCCCACCAGGCAGGTATTAGGAATACTTTAACCCCCACCCCTCACAATGAGTCCACCATAAGGGGAAGAAGTTGTTTTGTCCAGTGAGGGGAGAAAGAATATCTAGAAATAACCTTCCCTTCTCTGGACTCCAGCCAAAATTAGAACCCATCAACCACCATTAGCTATAATGCCCATCCTAATAACCCTAGATTTCAAGTAACACTACATATAATGTTAAACAAAGAAAAAAGTTCTAAAAGTAACCAGTAGCTTCTTAATACAGGCACATCACTTTTCTGAGAAATTAAACTTGAGAGTTTCCACCTGAAGGTTAAGAGGCAACGTGCAAACTTCACACACCCCATCACGTACCCTCTGAGAACACGTTATACTTCTCCCTGAAACTTCCCCTTATTGCACCTCGACCTCTCCAGTATCAAATCTTCTACCCTAGAACCTCTCTTCAAGCGCCTCCCTCTATCCTCAATTTCCTTCTGTTTTCATTTGGTAAAATTATTTTACGCTTAAAAAAATAAATATTTATGCAATAAAACCAGAAGATAAAATAAATAAAACTCAAGTTAATTTGCTCTGCAGAGCTGTATGGAAGCGAGGAAGGTGGTCTTATTTAATCCCTCTCTGCCGTCCACACTCATATAGATCTGCTTCCTGGTAAGTCTGGGGTCGGGGAAACTGCACCTCACTCTTACTCCCCTCCCCTATTGGCCCTGATGAGGCCCTATTAGAACCCAAGGGAGGAAGAGACGACAATGCTGTCAGATGGCAAGTGGCCAATTCCTCCTGAAATGAAGGTAGGTTGGCTTGGTCTCTCCTAAACAGAAGAGAATGTCCAAGAAATGAAATGTTTCGAAAGCCATTGAAGATACAACTAACTCCTGCACTGGGTTCCTCTGAGTGCTCATGGAGTGTGTGGGAAGAGAAAGGAATCAAGTAGCAGCATTCAGAAACAGTCCTGGGTTATAAGCTGATGAGGTCTCTCCCTCATCTGGGGAGAGGCTGCTTTTCCGTGTTGGGAGGGAGGCGGGAAGGAGGCATGGCTTAGACGGTGGCGGTTTCCTTCACGGGCTGGATGCTGTTCATCTCCACGATGGGGCCTTTCTCAGCTCTGTTACCCTCCCGAGCCTGTGCTTCGAAGGCTTGTGTGATTTCCTCAAAAGTCCTGCCACGAGTCTCAGGGACTTTGAAGAAGGTGAAGACCAAGAAGACAATGAGGAAGCCGGTGAAGATGATAAAAACATAGGCTCCTAAATAGAACTAGTGAAAAGATACAGAAAAAGGAGTGTCAGTGTAAATTCCGGTCATTGCCAAACCCCTTCCCTTCCCATCCATTTCTAGGAGGCTTCGGGACACAACCCTTCCACATTTAACAAGAACATGTAGTCTTCCTCGGTATTTTTTTTTAAAAGATTTTATTTATTTATTTGACAGAGACACAGTGAGAGAGGGAACACAAGCAGGGGGAGCGGGAGAGGGAGAAACAGGCCTCCTGTGGAGCAGGGAGCCCGATGTAGGGCTCGATCCCGGGACCCTGGATCATGACATGACCTGAGCCGAAAGCAGACACCTAACGACTGAGCACCCAGGCGCCTCTTCCTCGGATGTTTATGATGCCATTGCTCACTTACTATATTTCCCTGCAATTCTGCGTCATTCCTTTCCCTATTCATTAAAGATCCCTGCTTCCAAATACCTATTGAGTATTTTAGGACTTTTTTTTTCCCTTTATTTTATTTATTTGTCAGAGATAGAGCACAAGCAGGGGGAGAAGCAGGCTCCCCGCTGAACAAGGAGCCACACGTGGGGCTTGATCCCAGGACCCTGGGATCAAGACTTGAGCTGAAGGCAGACGCTTAACCGACTGAGCCACCCGGGCGCCCCTAGGACTTTTGATGATTATTTTTAAAATCCAGGTTTCTGAAAGACTCATAGAAATAGGAAATGCATTCTAGAAGTTCACTGCAAGTACCTTTATTTAAGGAACCAGCTCCAGGTCATTTTATAATAGGACCTACACCTCACTCATTCATTAACATCCTATAATTATTCGTGAGCCTTTAAGGTCATGAAGTCACTAATTCAAATTGTGGATTTTATATGTTGGTCTGGAATCCTTTGGGATTCATCTCGATCATTGTATCTAGGCAAAACTATGCCTGTAATCACCTCAGACCAGTGGTCTTTTAAAAGTTCCCAGTTGTGGGGTACCTGGCTGCCTCAGTCAGTAGAACATGTGACTCCTGATCTCCTCCAGGTCTTGAGTTTGAGCCCCATGTTGGGGGTAGAGTTTACTTTAAAAAAATAAAAGTTGCCAGTTTTGCCCTCCTGCTTCAATCTTTTTTTTGCTACCATTCCTTCTTTTTCTATATGCCATTGAAAATGAGAAAAAAAATCTGGTTTAAAACACTTGATATCTGGGGCGCCTGAGTGGCTTAGTTGGTTGAGCATCCAACTCTTGGTTTCGGCTCAGGAGATCAAGCCCTGGGTCAGATTCCATGCTTAGTGCAATGTCTGCTTGAGATTCCCTCTCTCCCTCTTCCTCTGCTCCTCCCCCTCCCACATTCAATCTCTCTAAAATAAGTAAAATCTTAAAAAAAAAAAAACCCACAAAAACAAACCCCACTTGATATCTAATCCTCTGTGGTGTTAGTTACCAAATTTTAAACCTGTCGGCTTAAGTGAGCTGGTTTCGAGATGGGCTCGGTTGAGTTTTGTTTGAATTTACTTACTGCAGCTGAAGGGAAGAGGAGCCCAACCAGGAAGTTGGAGGTCCAGTTGGAACAACCAGCTACTGCCATTGCAGCTGGGCGGGGTCCTTGGCTGAAGAGTTCGGCCACAATAAACCAGGGAATGGGGCCTGGGCCAATTTCAAAGAAGGCCACAAAGACCAAGACAGCCCCGATACAAACAAAGCTCATCCACTTATAGTCATCCTAAATTAGGAAGGAACAAAGGAAAGTTAGTAGTCAAGACATCTCGACCTGGATAGATCTAGCCTCCCAGCTATGAGGACTGACTGATAATGAAAAGCTCCCTGTCTGGGGTACAATGGAGTTCTTTGACTTAAGAGTCAAAAGCCCTGGGTTTTTGAATTCTAGCCTTGTGCTCACACGTGTCATTTTGCACTAAGATCATTTCATCACCCGTAAAATGGGAATAATTACCTCAAGATTACTTGAAGAATTAAATTACATAAGGTATTTTACAAGCTGTATGTTATATAGATGTAAGAATTACATCAGTTTAATTACTTATCTCTGAGGATTCACTTTTCTTAAAACTCTGGGCATGTGACTTTATGGATCTCCATCTCACCTTTCCCACCCATGTCAGAGTCACCTGTAACCTCTTCTCTCTCCTTCCCCTCTTTCCTTCACTTAAAGAGCACTCACCTTTAGTAACAATGAGATGGTCATAAAGATGGAACAAACAGCCATCCCTCCAAGGCCAGTCATATGTAGAGTCCTCCTCCCTACCCTTTCCACCAGAAACAGCTAAAAGAAGAATAATATAACATAAAATTTCTGCTTTCCCTTTCATGAAAACACTGTATGAACTACCTGAATCTGCCTTACCAATAGCAGGATACTTGGTATAGTCACACATCCCCTTTTAGTTGAGTTTCAAGCATCCTACAAATCTTTTATACCTCCCTCTTTCTCACCCACTTCGTATTTGCTTGGAGAGAGTGAAGACTACTTATACCCATCATTCAATAGCTCTTCTTCCCCAAAGAAGAACGAAACAACCACAAAGGTTTAAATGATGGTAGGGGGGGAGATGGAAGGACACAAAACTGATCTTTGAACATGTGTAGGAAGAATGCCCCTCCCCCTGCCCCCAAACTATCACACCATCCAACTTACAGAGACAACAGTGAAGATGGTATTAACAACACCCGCGCCGATGGTGGCATAGATTGGCTCCTGAACACCTGCATCTTTGAAGATTCCTGTTGAATAATAGAACACCTAATAGGAAACAAAAGATGTTGCAATTCTGAAACAGCAGCTATGCACCGCAGTTAAAGAGAACCCTCAGAAAAATACACTCAAAGTCCCAGGAGGTTAAGGAGTCCTTTCGGGGTTTTTTGGTTCAATCAGTGTCTTTTCTGCAAAGAAATCATCTTCTCTATCTTATCTCTTTCTTAGTTCTCAATTCTAGCTACTTGTTTCCATTTCTCCTTCAATGTTTATTCCTCCTGTTCATTGAAGTCTCCTCCTTATATTTATTCTATTAACTTAGATATAATGATTAAGCTTTTTTGGTTTGTTTTAAAGTTTGGTGGTGGTTTTTTTTTTTAAGTAATCTCTACACCCAACATGGGGCTGGAACTCAAGACCCCAAGATCAAGAGTCACATGATCTTCCAACAAAGCCAGCCAGTAGTAGGTTCCTCAATTAAGCTTCTTCAATGGACAATTCCTCTAACCCTTAAAACAGTGATAGGCACACACTGATATCCTAATTTGACAGTGAAGCCAACTGAGGAGTAACCTCAGCTTGCTCTCGTTATTAGAAACAGAACTTGGGCTGGAATCCCTAGCCCTCGGTCCTTTCCAAGTGTTTCAGGAAATGACACTGGCTATCATTTTAATTTAATATGTACTATTAAGTAAGCTACTGTTTATACTATTTTTTATTATTTGCTGGTCAGCATGCTGAAATGTAGGGTTGCTACAGCTACCACAGTTAAAGAGATGTCAAAATACTGAACTCAGACCTCAAGGTAACAAGAGAACAGGATCTAGATCATCATGACCCAACCTAGATCAGGTTTGGGTCAAGAGTTTATTATTTCATCCAGAGTGTTTGCCTCTAGAGTTGTATTCATCAGACTTTTTGATGAATATACGTGTCTACTCTGGGTTACGTTCTCAAGAAACAGCTCTCCAAATACCTACAACCTCAGACAGAAACGATGTATATTTGTGTTTTCTAAAATAGGACTAATAAGGCTGTACTTTTTTTTTTTTATTTAAAAAAAAATTTTTTTTTATTGTAAATTTTTTTTTTTTTTTTTAAGATTTTACTTATTTATTTGACAGAGACAGAGACAGCGAGAGCAGGAACACAAGCAGGGGGAGTGGGAGAGGGAGAAGCAGGCTTCCTGCTGAGCCGGGAGCCCGATGTGGGACTCGATCCCAGGACACTGGGATTATGACCTGAGCCGAAGGCAGTCGCTTAACCAACTGAGCCACCCAGGCGCCCTGTACTTTTTTTTTTTAAAGATTATTTTTGGGGTGCCTGTGCTGCTCAGTTGGTTAAGCATCTGCCTTTGGCTCAGGTCATGATCCCGGGGTCCTGGGATAGAGCCCCACATTGGGCTCCCTGTTTAATGAGGAGTCTGCTTCTCCCTCTCCTTCTGCCCCCACCCCCGCTCATGTTCTGTCTCAAATGAATAAATAAGATTTTTTATTTTTAAGTAATCCCTACACCCAATGTGGGGATTGAACTCACAACCTCAAGATCAAGAGTCACATGCTCTATTGACTAAGTCAGCTAGGCACCCCAGTGATTTTTTTTTTAATTTTAATTTTTTATAAATTTTTATTTTACTTTATTTATTTGTCAGAGAGAGAGCACACAAGGGGGGGGCAGAGGGAGAGGGAGAAGCAGACTCCCTGCTGAGCAGAAGTCCAATGTGGGGCTCGATCCCAGGACTCTGGGATCATGACCTGAGCCGAAGGCAGCCGCTTAACAGACTGAGCCACCCAGGCGTCCCCCACAGTGATTTTTAAAATGACAAAATTTGAAACTGGGATCCATCAAAATCATCTCAGCGGTTATTTTTCCTCCCAATTTCTGATATCACAGCCTCTAACCCTTTATGAAAAGCACTGCTATTTTCAAATACAAATAACCTTCTTGTGTGTTAGAGAGAAATGGCCAAGGACCAACTTACTATTTTGAGCATCAAGTAAGTGTGTTTGGCAAATGCTTTGCTACAGAATGATCTAATCATATTGATCAAGACTGAGGAGAGACCCTCTGGGCATGAATCGGAACAAGAGTGCTTCACATCCAAAAATTTTATCTTCAAATGGACAGAAGGTATAGAAATATCCTCTCTTACTACCACTAGGATCCAAAAGCTGGAAGGTAGTATCTGCCTTAGATAATAGAATTCAAGCTACCTGCCAAATGTCACCTTCCATTTTGCTCCCCACTTTCAACTATCAGAGTCACTATTCTGGTTGTAACTACACAGACAGAATAGTAAGGCCCGGTCTATCTGAAGTTCCCAGTGTATCCCCCAGACCTTTTGAATTCATTTCCTACTTATTCCCCAGGGCTTTACAATGATATTTTTTAGACTGTGAAGTCCTGGAAAAAAGCCACAGCATGTAAATTCTTGGATCTACTTTAGTTGTATGGCCTGCCTTATCACTGATGACATCAGATAACACTGATCAGATTTGTAAAAGACAACTGGAAATAAAAAATGAGTGGTCAGAAAGAGGATTAATGAAAAGTAGATAAATATGTCATGTCCTACATACTGAAAGAAGTTTGAAAGAGGACAATGTTAACCCTAAGTTCCAAGACAAAAGGTGATGAATTTTTCGTTTTATTATTTATTTTCTTATTTTCCCACATGGGAAACACGTACTGCAGATAAAATTTTAAAGAAATAAAAACAGGCGTACCCGCCTGGCTCAGTAGGAAGAGCATGCGACTTTTGATCTCGGGGTTGTGAGTCCAAGCCCCAGATTGCAGTGTAGAGATTATGTAAATAAACTTAAAATACAAAACCAAGTCAAAACCTGGATAATCAGTATTTCTGGAGTGGCTGCTGCGTGGCAAGCATCATGGGGACTCTGCAGGTTTAAGGAGGTGAGCAGGCGTCCTCACTCAGACCCTCGGGGAGGTGTGTGAAGTGTGTGCGGGACCCCCTGGGACACAGAGTAGCTACTCACAGCATTGATTCCAGACAGCTGCTGGGACAGCTGGAGCATGATGGAAATCATAATGGGCTGCTGGTAGCTGCGTGATCTGAAGAGCTCCACTACCGTGGCTTGCTTCTCTTGTGCCATCCTCGTGCTCTCATCTTTCATCTCCTGGATGTCCTGAGTCACGTCCTGGGTGCCCCACAATCGCTGGAGGACTGGTCAAACAGACAGACAAACAAAGGATAAAGATAAGGAGCTGTCCCAACTTCATTTTCCCTATAACACAGCTGGGAAGAAGCCACACGCAGATGAGCCCTGGATATGGCTCATCAATTAGCATCTGTGCCTTAACCTGCTTCTCACTCCACTCTTTAGGGGTGGAAAGTTTCTGACTCCAGAGCAATCAGGAAAATCTCCAGCTTGGGTCCAGAGGGGCCAGAAAAGGAACGGACAAAACACAGATCCAAAGCCCTCATCCTGAAACAAGCCACAACCCCAAAATTCCTACAGCGAAGGTGTGAAGGATACTCACTCTCCCTAGCATTTTCCTCCTCCTTTCTGTTGATGAGCAAAAATCTAGGACTCTCGGGGCAAAACGGAAGGGCTGCACTTTGCAGGACAGCTGGAATGATGGTGAAGCCCAAAAGCAGGGGCCAAAGCTCTTCAGTCCCCATGATGACTTTCAAACCAAAGATCTAGAAACCAGATAAAGATGATACTTTATAAAGCCCATACTTTATATAAGCCACAAGTCAGTTAAAAAAAAATTCAGGGTGCCTGGGTGGCTCAGTCGGTTATGCATCTGCCGTTGGCTCAGGTTATGATCCCAGGGTCCTAGGATCCAGTCCACACTGGGCTCTCTGCTCAGCAGGGAGTCTGCTTCTCCCTCCGCCCCAGCCCTCCTCCCCTTATGCGCACGCTCTCTCTCTTGCAAAAATAAATCAGAAAAAAATTTCAGAAAATCATCCACTCTTTTACCACAGGAAAAGATAAATTCTGTTTCTTCTCCTTTCTCTACCCTGCCTGCTTCTTTAGCCACCTGTGCGCTATAGTAATAATAATACCTGAAACTTACATATAGTTGAACATACGTCAGATATTCCTGAGAGCTTTATCTATGTTGTTAACTTATTTAATGAGCCAAGAAACTAACAAGCATTAAGTATGAGTTCTAGAGTACCTGAGCCACCAGGATCCCGATGACGATGCCCAGCTGGTTGAGAGTGCCAAAGGCCCCCCGTAGGTCAGTGGGAGAGACCTCTCCAATGTACATGGGCACAAAACCTGTGCAGAGGCCGCAGAAGAGGCCAATAACCAACCGGCCCAGGATCAGCATTTCAACTGACTCGGCTATTTTGCAGAACCCCATAAGGCAGCCACCAGCGACAGCCAAGAGGTTGACAATGAGCATTGAATTGCGCCTGAAAAGGTTAAAAGACAAGAGAAGTTAGCAAAATAGGCCAGGCCGGGACTTCTCTCTTTCCTTATCTCTCTACCCTTCTCCAGGCTCATATTATCTACTCTTCCGGTTTTAAGTTTTCCTCTTTCTGTTATCAGAACATTTCTAGTTGGGGTAAGATCAATGGTTCTCACACCTCTGTAGGCATAAAACTCACCTAGAGAACTTGTTTAAGATTCTTTTAATTCCCAGCGGTAGCCAGGATTGTAGCAAGCACAAAGGCCAGTGGTTCTCAAAGTTGTCCACAAACTAACAGCATCAGCTAGAAATCGGCAAGAAATTAAAACTGTCCCACCCCACCCCAATTTACTAAATCATTAGGTTTGACTTTGGGATGGAGCCCAGCAATCTGTTCCCAAAAGCCGTCCAGGTGATCTGATTCTAGCTAAGGTCCGAGAACCACCGCCCTGGGCAATTCTCATACAGCTGGTCCACGAACACACTCAAGAGAAATTTCTGGACCCGTGCTGAAATTTTTATGCTTCTTACTGCATTTTGTTGTAATATAGTTGCTTAGATGGCACCAACATACTAATGAGAACAGATTTCAGACAAAAGTTTTCTACGCCCAAAAAGGTAGACAGCTTCAGCTCTCCGGCTCTCAGCTAGCCTGTGGTGAAGGCCATTTACAGTAAGTATTGATAGCCAGTATAAAATAATAAATTACCGCATCTATGTGTTAAACGTGGGAGGCAAAGCCACGGAAACAACTAGAGGAAGACGGAAGTAAGAGATTAACAGTGAAAAATTACTGCAGATGTTTGGAAGATACTTCTGGGACTCTGCCCTTGGGTGGCCTGCTGGAATTACCCGGGGAGTTCTGAAACGCTGGTAGTTTTTTTTTTTTTAATTATGTTATGTTAATCACCGTACATTATATCATTAGTTTTTGATGTGGTATTCCATGATTCATTATTTGCATATAACACCCAGTGCTCCATGCAGAACGTGCCCTCTTTAATACCCATCCCCAGGCTAACCCATCCTCCCACCTCCCTCCCCCTCTAGAACCCTCAGTTTCTCAAGAGTCCATCATCTCTCATGGTTCATCTCCCCTTCCTATTCCCCCCCTTTATTCTTCCCCTCCTTTTATCTTCTTCTTTTTTTTTAAAGATTTTTTTTTTTTTTTGAGACAGAGAGAATGAGAGAGAGAGAGCACATGAGAGGGGGGAGGGTCAGAGGGAGAAGCACACTCCCTGCCGAGCAGGGAGCCCGATGCGGGACTCGATCCAGGGACTCCAGGATCATGACCTGAGCCGAAGGCAGCCGCCTAACCAACTGAGCCACCCAGGCGCCCTATCTTCTTTTTTAACATATAATGTATTATTTGTGAAACGCTGGTGCTTTTAAAAGCTCCCTGGGAGATCCTAAATGCGCAGCCAAAGGAGAGAACCTGCTGTTAAGAGAAAAATTTCACCCTTCATTCTCACTTTTACCTTTCTCTGCATTCCTTTCCCGGTCTCCCTACTTCCTCTATCAGGTTCTTTTGCTAATAAAATAACGATAGGAAGAAAGTCACTGAATTATGGGAGGGCCACATTAAAATTTCAATGACTTTAGTAGACACAAGGTGGCTTCAAAAACGCAAACACAACAGGGCGCCCGGGTGGCTCAGTCGGTTAAGCCACTGCCTTCGGCTCAGGTCGTGATCCTGGAGTCCCGGGATCGAGTCCCGCGTCGGGCTCCCTGCTCGGCGGGGAGTCTGCTTCTCCCTCTCATGCTCTCTGTATCTCATTCTCTCTGTCTCAAATAAATAAATAAATTCTTAAAAAAAAAAAAAAAAAAGAACATGTTACTCAGGGCGCCTGGGTGGCTCAGTTGGTTAAGCGACTGCCTTCGGCTCAGGTCATGATCCTGGAGTCCCGGGATGGAGTCCCGGGATCGAGTCCCGCGTCGGGCTCCCTGCTCGGCAGGGGGTCTGCTTCTCCCTCTGACCCTCCCCCCTCTCATGCTCTCTCTCTCTATCTCATTCTCTCTCTCAAATAAATAAATAAAATCCTTAAGAAAAAAAAATGCAAACACAACAAACACCAAACATTATCAAATAACATGGGTTGCTTTTAAATTTAGAAGTTGAATTTCATTTGTGTTTCCAGAACGTCTAAATTAGCAAATGAAATGGTTTCTTCACCAGGCATTACTGAGAGTATTCTGCTAAGACATTTTATTAAGTCAGCAAGAATAAGAAGATTCAATTTTCTTTTGGGGGACAAAAATGTCAGTTATTTGGCCATTATCCACATTTGCCACAGGCCAAGGATTATAAAATGTTTCCTCCCAATCCTGCTTTGTAAACACAAGCATGAAATCCCAAATTTTTCAAGAAAAGCAAACAACTTCTGACCTTGTAAATCAAGTAGGTTTCTGGGAAATTCCATGGTGCACTTTTACAGAGTACCGAATTAGCTTCAGCTGGACTCAAAGGCTAATCTCTTGATGGGCAGCCGAGCTCCAAGCAGCCCTATTCAGTACCAGTTGGCCTAAATTTGCCTCTGCAGGAATTTGGGATGCTCTCATTCAAATGCATCATCACCTCCCCATCCTAATTCTCAATACCTGTTCTCAGTGCAACCAGTATAGCCCCCGTCCTTGCCCAGTTTCTGGTCAATACCTGCCAAAGCGGTTGACAAAGAGTCCAACGGAGAAGGAGCCGATCATACCACCAACAGAGAAGATAGCCACAGACAAGGACCAGAGCGAAGTGAGTAACACCTCACTGGGAGGGTCTTCCAACCTCTCCTCCAGGGTATAATTGAGAAAGTCCTTTATGATCTGCCAATTAAAATGATTGGTGGGCAGACAGATTGTTACAGCTGAATGAGAAGGGGCAAATATCGGGGATCTTCCCCTCCCTAAGAAAACAGCATTACAATTACTGGTAGAGAATCAAGTAAATGAATGGGTGGGGATGGAAGAGATAGAGAACCTATTGGAGGTTCATGGTAGCTCTGAAAAGAACAATTTTGATTTGTCCTGAAAATCCCAGTAGGTAGTTGGCACTGATGTTCAGTGCCTACCCCAGTCCTCCCCTAAGACCCTCCCACCCTCCTTGTAACTAACCCCTGAGGCATAATAAAGGAAGTGTATCACAATAGCGTGAGGGGAAGAATGGATACAGTCCAGTCAAGGGTATGGGGCGCAACTGAGCTTTTTGCTTTTATGATTCAGTTAGACTTCCCCACCAATGTTATTCTGCCTCTTCAGCCTTCACCAAGCTAGATACCAAGTTTGTCTGAAATTCTTCGTTCTTGAAACCCTACTTAAAGGAATAATTTCCCTATTCCAAATTCTAACTCTGGTCACCTGGCACTCACCATCTCAGGAGCATTGATGACTCCGGTGTTGTAGCCAAACTGGAAAGAGCCTATTGTAGCAATGGAGATGGCAAAGATCAGAGGCGCTGTGACCTGGGGTTGAGGGGGGAGAAGGGAAGAAACAGTCCTTAAAGCTCTCGACTGATGATTGTCTCTTATTAATGAAGGAGAGATATTAGGAGCACTCGGCCTATGAGTGGTATGAAAAGAACAAAAACTTAACGAAATTTAGGTAACGAATGGGGGAACACAAAAGAACAAGTTATACTGAAGAACTTCTCCGGAGATATACAGACAACCACGTAAACTTGGGAAAAGTGGCAAGAAATTTTGGGAAGAAAGTTAAGAGGAACTGGGTTAACTGGCTTCAAACTATTAAAAAAAGCAAGCATAGAACTGCAGGGCAAGAAAGCCTTGGGATTCCTAAAAATGGATTCTTTTGGAAACAGCTAGATCCAGTGCTGTCTCCTCCTGTACCCCAGATCCCACTGAAGCCCAGAGTGGTGGTGGTGGTATCTTCACCACTGGGCTGTTCTTAGCGCTCTGGATAATGGAAACTACAAAATCTACCCAGGGTATCCTGGTCCCCGTTTACTTCGTTTTGTACCACCACCCCCACCCAGCAGGGGGAGAGCACAAGCTCACTCCCAACCTAACAGACCAGAGATGTGGTGGGGAGGAGGGAGTCATCTCTCACCTTGCTGGGAGTAATTCAAGCGTGTGTTTATCTTAGATTTCCAGCTCAAGGTAAGCTCAATTTTTATGGCTGAGGACATCCTTCCCTACCTTAAACTCCGTCCCCTTTTAGGTTAGACGGACTGGCCAGCCAGAAGTTTCAGTTCTCCAAGTTGACCTCCCACCCCAGACAACCTGGCGTTAAGTACCCGAGTGGCCCCCTCCTGCACACAGCTCTTTCTGTTTAATCCATTTCTCATCAGTAATGACCTCTTCCTTTGTGCCTCGCCTCATCATTTACTATTCCTGAGGGCCTTTTTCTCCTCCCTGTTTTTTCATCCCTTCTCTTACCTTCCTTCGTTTTCAAGTCAGTTTACCTTGGTGACAATGATTTTCTCCCAGCAAATATACTGCATACGTAACATACAGTAACACATTAATGTATCGTGCATTCACAATCACAACCACAATTGGTACAACTGGGATTCTTAGCATCCACAGACTTGTATACGTTATAGAATAGATGGCTGGACATTGGCCCATTCCCTCAAACAAATCCCAGGTCCTTTCAAGGTTTAATGCTTCCAGAGGAATCTTCCTGCTGGCTCATGAGACCCACACTTGTAATCAACACAGCCAAGCAGCCTGGAACACTCAACCATCTCACCCCCAGATCCTCAGCAGCATGTGATTATGTTAAAAAACAAAACAAAACAAAACCACCACCAACCCTGAGAAACATACAAAACTTCTCCAGGTGACTCTCCCTGTGACAGCAAGGTGAGTGGGACTAGGATAAGTCCTTTACAGGCTGTGACATCCAAAGAAAACTGGAGGAACCATGGCATCACAGGCTGGAGAAGAAATGAAAAGGCCTGAAGGTGGCTAGATGACTTAGAATAAAACAGAGCGCAGCAATCTCCATTAATGTCGGCCTTTCTGAGTGTACCCCAAACAAGCAAAAATAACTGTAATTGTATTAGTCTTACCTTCTGTGTCCCCATGGCCCTAATTCAATTCTTTTCCAATCTTCAACAAAGATCTAGGAGTGGGAATCCCAGAGACACCTCTTCCAGTCAACAAAGTCTCCAAAATGTCCTTCTCGGCAACAAGTTTTATTCCCGGCGCCCAGCACCAATGCACATCTCACCCTCACTCACCGTTAGTGAGTTCCAGCCACGCATTTATAATCTCTGCAAAGGGTGGAGCCTGCAAGGGAGACTAGCCACCCACCGGCCCAGCCCCACCCCACACCGGCTCGAAGGATCCCGTGACCTCTCGGAATTTTGTGACCTCAAACTCTGTCCCCGCCCTAGGCAACAATTCCCTCCCCCTCCCCCCTCCCCCATTTTAAAACCACATCCTATACCCTGCCCACTGGTTTTTTTTTGTTGTTTTTTTTTAAGCTCGTCCTCCTTCCCTCTTGTAATAGCTGCAATAGCCTCTTAGTTTCACAGACAAAATGCTACCAGAAAAGCCTGGAGGGAGGGCAAATTCACGTCAGTTTTTGCTCTCGCATCTGCTGGGAATTAAGCCAATCTATAAAGAGATGAGACTAAATGCTATTTATATAAGATAAAGTCGACTGGGTGCTACTCTCTGAGAGTTAAGGTTGTTTGAAGGAGTGTAAGCAGAAAGATTCACAATGCTATGAATTTATCAGCTGCTTTTTGATTATAGGCTGGGTCTACAATCTTGAAGGGAAAGGAAGGGCAGTCTGGAGAAGAAAAGCTAGCAAGGGAAGAATTGGGCCAGTTTTTGGCTCTCCTTGTCCTCTGATTAGCACAATCTCTCCTGGGAGGAAGAAAACCTCAGTATCTGGGAGCCAGACCAACTCTCCTGGGCTGCAGGAAGGAGAGAATCAACCAACTGCTTATGGGATACAATTCAAACTCCTTAATGTGGCATTCACCCTACCACCTATTCTGAATCCTACCCATTCTGCAATGTTTTGCCTCTAGTCTCAGGTTTATAGCATCTAGAGATGGAACCATGACCAAATTCAGTTAAATAGGTGTTTGCTGCGTGCACACTACATGTCAGTTACTCTCCAAGAAGTTGGGGATTCATCAGTATGTAGGACAAAAAATGTCCTGGTTTTTAAGGAATTTATAGCATTTCCCTTCTTATTCTGTTAGGAGTTAGTTGGACAGTTAGGTGGTCAGGGTCCCCAACAAGAAAATAGGGAGTCAGGGCAGCTAAAATAAAATTGCACTGACATCCTGTTCTGCAGCTTAGACAGGACTACACTATTTTGCTTTGCAGCCTTTGCAGAAATGACTTCTGCAAAACGTCCTAAAATAAGACAATTAACCACAAAGCACTTGTCCCTATCACGGGCAAGGGATAGTTAAGACATAAGCCCCCAGACATCAAAAAAGACTATCAGCATAGAGACATTGACCTAATAGACAGATTTCCTGACCATAGCCCTAACTGGCACAACTCAGCACACCCTGATTGCTTAAGATAATTCCTCAAAAGAGCTCACAAAAACCCCTAAACTTAGAAACTCTGGGGGCAACCCATTCAGGGCCTATCCCCCTCCCACCCCGGGAGGTTTCTCTTACTCAATAAACTTTTCTTTGCTGCCCACCAGTCTTCGTCTTCGAAGCTGCATGACCTAGGACCTCAGGCACTAAGGGGACAAAAATCCTGTAACACTTCTACTACTTACAAAATAAAAAAGGGACAAGCCCAACTGATTCTTACACAGCTGGAGAGAATGATCAATAGCCTATTAATTACGGACTGTGAATTTCTTGAAAGAAGTGTGAGATAAGTATTTGATTACTCAGCCATACAAGGAGATTGAGCAAGATGAGTAGGAAAAACAGGTAAGAAACATGTGAACTGAGGAAGATGAAGGATAATGAAAGGAGAGAGAGGGAGAAGGCCCCAGGGTGAGAGAGTAAATGAAGAAAACAATTTAGTTCTGATTAAAGATTTGGAAGTGAGAGATCGTATCAAGGCTTTGCTGGCGGGGGGCGGAGGGGGGAGGGTTGGGGGAGTGGAGGCAGGGCGGGAATATCAATGGTCAATTTCCTAACGCCGTTAATTTGTAGCCTAGCAACAACTTCACTATGCGGGAAGAGGATGAGCAGCGACGGAGCACAGTAATGGGACCTAATTTTCCTAGTTGGTAAACTGGTGGAAGTGCATCTTTTGGGTTTTGGTTGCACGCCTAGAATTCAAACTGATGCTACTGGACCTGAAACAAACCAGATTATGTTGTCTCTCTTTTTTTTTTAAAATGAGGATATTTTCGGGGCGCCTGGGTGGCTCAGTTGTTAAGCGACTGCCTTCGGCTCAGGTCATGATCCCAGGGTCCTGGGATCGAGCCCCGCATCGGGCTCCCTGCTCCGCAGGAAGCCTGCTTCTCCCTCTCGCACTCCCCCTGCTTGTGTTCCCTCTCTCGCTGTGTCTCTCTCTGTCAAATAAATAAATAAAATCTTTAAAAAAAAAAAAAAAAGAGGATATTTTCTAAATCTGTTAGCTGAGAGAACCAAGTATGAGTGAAACGTGACATCCAAGAAAACCTTCCCTGAGGTCACACCTCCCCTCCCCCACCTCATTCCTGTCCTTCCAGGAAACACTGAGCCTAGAGGCCCCTTAGTTACCACAGCAACTGAATTTAGCTGCCAAAGGACAAAGAATATCCTGTATGGCTGTGAAGTCCAATAGAAATATAATCCAAGCTCTTTATGTAATATAAAATTTGCTAGTAGCCACATTAAAATTTTTAAAAGAAACAACAGAGGTTAATTTAAATAATTATTTTATTTGACCCACTATAGCCCAAATAATATCATTTCAGTATGACATCAATATAACAACTATTACTAAGGTAGTTTATTCCCTGCCCCACTAAGTCTTTGAAATTCAGTGTATATTTCACATTTATTAACACATCTCCATTTTTAGACTCTAAGTTTTCTACAGTTAAATATGGCATCTATCAAAACAACAAAGTTGTTTGATGGGAACATATTTTAAATTGCTCTGATTTTAAATTAATAAAAACCAACAATTCAGTTTCTCAGTTGTACTAGCCACATGTAAGTACTCAGCAACCACATGAGGCTTGTGGCTGGACCTTGCTTAGAGTAAGAAGACCATGATGCTCTGTTTGCCTCCGGTCTTTTCTAGGTCCTTTCTTATCTTTGCTTTTCTTTATTACTTGTCTCACAGTGTCACTCTTGGCTCTAAATCACTTTATCTTTTCTTCCTCCCTCTTCCTAGGTTTAGTATAATTAGTCTTTATGTTTTGCAAGAGCAAATTAAACGAGTAAAAGTACAAAGTTGGTCTGTAGTACCCCCTTCATTTACTCAGAGCGGGCTCCAATATAATTTCAGAACACAGTATCTGCCCCAGTAATTATTTGCCCAATGGTTAATGAAAGAATAAATGTAATTGTGAAGGCGCAGAATTTATGTGTCCCAAATTAATTTGTGTAAAACAGCTATGGAGAAAGACAACACTGAGGGTTAAGTTTTAGATGTGTGAATTCTGTAGAATATTTTCTTCTTGGTGAAAAAGGAGGGAGGGTGAAAGGGAGACAGATCTGAAATATATTTTGTCTGGCCAACTCAGCCTGAGAAAATTACCTTTCAAAAAGTTAAGCAAGTTAATAGGGACAGCATTCTACTTCTAGCAATATATGTACTTTTAAAGGTTACAACTGGAATTCAACTGAATCTCAAGCATCTAAAAGCATGCTGAATGTGTTGCGGTAAATGCTTCTTGAGTAAGAGGGATCTGATAAAGTGCTGACCAGAAACCAGTCAGGGCTGTGCTTATCCCCAGAGTAAGAGACGCCCAAGTTAAGCAATCCTCACCCTGGGCAATAGATAACAGTTGTGCAATACAAATGATGTTTTAGGGAGATCAGTTGGTTGATTGGGGTCTTCGATGCACTTTGAGAGCAGGTCTCACTAGAATCCCAGCTCCAGTCAGCCCGGAGTTACAACTCTGGTGATTAATCTGGTGATTATGCTAAGGGAAGGCCAGCAAGGTAAAGGTCCTACAACATGAGGGTCCTGTATCATTTGAGTCCTGTGAGGTGTTCTTCCATCTTTACTGAAAACAAAAGAAGAAATGTGGTGGATACATTTAAAAATGGAATAGATTGGGAAGAAATGTTATGAAATTCCCACCTAATAGTTTAATGTAGGTTTGCTAAGAAGAAAAGTAATGAATGAATAATGGTCTGAAATCTCTTAGGTCCAAACAGATATCTGCAGACCATACATCTCAATCCTAGCTTCTTGCTGCTCTGTGGGAGGATGTTTGCTACTGTGGTAACTGAGTAGGAAAACAAACAAACCAAAAAATCCCCAAATCAAGGAATACAGGACTTTAAACACGGAGAGTTAAAGACAGAGAAAACTGCCTCTTTCATAGAACATTGTAATGGCATTTCAAGGCACACACACAAAAAAGCTCATGCCTACTTTAAAGATTGCCAGAGTTAATTCTACTCTTTGCTTGCATTTGTAATTTTTCTCATAAAGAACAACTTTTGTTGCATGTTATTTACTAATCTTCCTCTACTGGGTTAGGTGTAGTCAAAATTCATCTTGAATGTGAAAACACCAAGGTAAAGAAAGAAAAAATTTGAGAAATGTTGATTTTCCTGTCTAAACTGGGTTTCAACCATTCATCACTCCAGTTGATCCTGAAGCACCTAATCCGAGCTCTCAGACCCGTATCACTTTCTAAGGGGCTCTCCCCTCCTCCAATTTCCTTCAAAAATCAATCTATCACGTACCAGTGCTAGATGAATTACACCACATCAAAATCACTATCATATCATTCTCCTACTCATATATCTTCCATGGTTATTGAATAAAGTCTAGATCAGTGCTGTCCAACAGAAACATAATGTGAGCCACATAAGAAATTTAAAATTTTCCAGTAGTCACATTTAAAAAGAGTGAAAAGAAATGAGTTCATTTCAATATTATATTTTATTTGAACTAATATATACCAAATATTGTCCTTTCAACCTGTACATAATATAAAAGTTATTAATGAGAGATTTCTCTCTCTCTCTTTTTTTTTTGGTACTAGACCTTAAAAATCCAATCTGTATTTTATACTTACAGCACAGCATTTAAGGTGAAATGTAGTCTGATTAAAACAATGAAGTTGTGTTTAACAAAAACACTTTATAGTACTTCTAATTTTTTTACACTGTTTCAATTTTTTTAATCGCTTCTGTCATTTTCTCTTTCCTCCTTCCTTCCTTTTCTTTCTTTCCTTTCCTCCTTCCCCCACTTCCTCCCTCCCTTCCTCTTTCCCTTCCTTCCTCTCTCTCCCTCTCTTCCTTCCTTCCTTCCTTCCTTTCTTCTTTTTTATGTAATCTCTATGCCCAACATGGGACTCGAATTTAACACCCCAAGATCAAGAGTCGCATGCTCTACCGACGGAGCCAGCCAGGTGCCCCAACACTGCTTCAGTTTTTAAAGTGAACGAATTAAAACAAACTAAATGAATTAAAATGGAGTGCAATTAATAACTAAACTCCTCAGTCACACTAGTCACATTTTAGGTATATCTCTCTCCTTTGCCCAAGCCAAACTAAAACAATTGTCAGTGTTCAAACACTGTGCTCAAACAGCCCTATGTACCTCTACATCTGTATCCTTTATTATATCCTTTATAATAAACTCATAAATGTGAGTAGTGTTTCTTTGAGTTCTGTCAGCTGCTCTAGCAGATTAATCAAACCCCAGGAGGGGGTTGTTGGAACCTCTAATCTCCAGCAGTTGATAACCTGGGCTTGCCACTGGACTCTGAAGTGGAGGGAGAGGGAGGCAGTCTTGTGGGGCTGGGCCCTTAACCTGAGACACCTGATGCTATCTCAGTGTAGATAGAATTGAGTTGAATTGGGAGGGTATTCCGTTATCATCAGCTGAGAATTGAGGAATTGCTTGGTGGTGTGAAAAAACACACACTGAAGGCTGCCATTAACAATACACCACAGACTGGATGGCTTAAACAACAGAAATTTATTTTCTTAACAATGCTGGAGTCTGGGCGTCAAAGATCAAGGTGTTGTCAGGCTTGGTTTCTCCTAAGGATTTTCTCCTTGACTTGTAGATGGTCTTTTCTCTGTGTGCATGCATCCCTGTGTCTCTTGAATAAGGACGTCAGTAGGATTGGATTAGGGCCCACCTAAAGGCCTCATTTTAACTTAATCACTTCTTTAAAGGCCCTGTCTCCTAATACAATCACATTTTGAGGAACTGGGGATTAAGCCTCCCATATGAATTTTGGGGGAACACAAGTCAGCCCATAATACCATGTTATTAAAGACTCACTCTTTTGTACTCTTTCATCTTGAATATCCTTCCCAACTGACTAACTCCTAGTCATACATACAATAACCAGTATCTCTTCCCCTTTGTGAAACATTCCCAGATAAACCTATAAGAAGATATGGTTTCCTTTGGGCCACAATCTATCTCAAACATACCTATATTATAGGTACTTACTAAATCCCATAGCAATTACTTGTTTTGTTTTTAAGATTATTTATTTATTTATTTGACAGAGAGAGCGGACAAGTGGGCAGAGCAGTGGGCAGAGGGAGAGGGAGAAGCAGGCTTCTCGCTGAGCAGGGAGCCCGATGCGGGGCTCGATTCCAGGACCCTGGGATCATGACCTGAGCCGAAGGCAGACGCTTAACCGACTGAGCCACCCAGGCGCCCCAATAGCAATTATTTGTTAACATATATGCATACCTTTCTAAATTCTGAGTACTCTGAGGTCAGAGATTTTATCATATCCACAGTGCCCAACAAATAGGTGAACAAAAAATGTTGGTTAAATTAGCTGAATAAGGGCACCTGGGTGGCTCAGATGGTTAAGGGACTGCCTTCAGCTCAGGCCATGATCCCAGGGTCCTGGGATAGAGCCCCGCATCAGGCTCCCTGCTCTGCGGGAAGCCTGCTTCTCCCTCTCCACTCCCCCTGCTTGTGTTCCCTCTCACGCTGTCTCTCTCTCTGTCAATTAAATAAATAAATAAAGTCTTTAAAAAAAAAAAATTAGCAGAATAAAACATGTCCAAAGCATATCCTTGGGGCTGTTGAATATCTAAACAATCTATAACCTAATTAGTAATTTGTGTAAGGTTTTTTTTTTTTTTTTAATAATCTCTACACCCAACATGGGGCTCAAACTGACAACCCTGAGATCAAGAATCGAATTTTCCACTGACTGAGTCAGCCAGGCACCTTCCTAATTAGTAAATTGTACAACATGTTGATAGAAATGATTTGTTAATAAAGGTAGTGATTTGTACAGGTCTGAAAAAAGGTTCCTTAGAAAATGAACTTCTTTTAGGGATATACATGGATGTGGCTTGATAACTTGATGAAGGTGATACAGTTTCTTTTATTTCCCAATAATCATTCTTTAATGTATTCAAAGATTATAAGTATACTAGCATTCCTGAAGCTTTATTTTTCATTGGTAAAACATAAAGCCAATTTAAAGAAATGTACCATCAGTCTTATGTCTGTTTCATTGGCACCAGCCATCTCTGAAGCTCTGTCTAATCGGTCAGCTAAGCCCTCTGTTTGACGTTAAAACAAAACAAAACAAAACAAAAAAACCTCTAGTAGGGGCGCCTCGGTGCCTCAGTCGTTGGGCGTCTGCCTTCAGCTCAGGTCATGATCCCAGGGTCCTGGTATTGAGTCCCACATCGGGCTCCCTGCTCGGCAGGAAGCCTGCTTCTCCCTCTCCCACTCCCCCGCTTGTGTTCCTGCTCTTGCTAACTCTGTCAAATAAATAAATAAAATCTTAAAAAAAACCCCAAAAACCTGCAGGCAGAGGGAGAAGCAGGCTCCCTGCTGAGCAGGGAGCCCGATGTGGGGCTCAATCCCAGGACCCTGGGATCATGACCTGAGCTGAAGACAGCCATTTAACCAACTGAGCCACCCAGGCATCATAGAAAATTACAAAATTCTGATGAATAAAATCAGTAGAACTAAATAAATGGAGAAGTAGTCTATGCTTATGGATAGAAAGACTCAATATTGTTAAGATGTTAGTCTTTCCAACTTGAAATATAGATTCAATGCAATCCCAATCAATGTCCCAGTAAGTTACTTTGTGGATATCAAAAAACTGATTCTCGGGGCACCTGGGTGGCTCAGTCGGTTGAGCATCTGCCTTCAGCTCAGGTCATGATCCCAGGGTCCTGGGATCGAGCCCTGTGTTGGGCTCCCTGCTCAGAGGGGAGCCTGCTTCTCCCTCTCCCGCTCCCCCTGCTTGTGCTCTCTCTATCAAATAAATAAATAAAATCTTTAAAAAAACCCAAAAACTGATTCTAAAGTTTATATGAAGTGGCATAAGACCCAGAATAGCCAACACAATACTGAAGGAGAACAACAAAGTTGTAGAACTGATATTACCTACCTGACTTTGAGACTTACTATAAAGTCTCAGTAATCAAGACGTGGTATTGATGAAAACAATAGACAAATAGATCAATGGGACAGAATCGAGAGCCCAGAAAGACCCACATGAATACAGCTGACTGCGTTTTTACAAAGAAACAAAGGCAACACAGTGGAGTAGAGATAGTCTCCTTCTCAACAAATGGTGCCAGAACAACAGGATGTCTGCATGCAGAAAAAAAAAGAACGAATGAATGAACAAATGAAAGAAAGAAGGAAAAAGAATCCAGTAACAGATCTTATATCTTTCATAAAAATTAACTCAAAAT
The DNA here is from genome assembly GCF_011800145.1 of Mirounga leonina. Taxonomy (NCBI): domain Eukaryota; kingdom Metazoa; phylum Chordata; class Mammalia; order Carnivora; family Phocidae; genus Mirounga; species Mirounga leonina. Next base: position 23,803,011 of record NW_023270504.1, read on the forward strand.
GGATCATAGATCTAAATGTAAAACACAAAGATAATAAACTCCTAGAAGAAAAACTAGACTACCTTGGGTATGGCAATGACTTTTTTAGATGGAACACCAAAGGCACCACCCATGAAAACAATATTTGGTAAGTTGAAGTTTATTAAAACTTCTGGAATGCCTGGGTGGCTCAGTCGGTTAAGCGTCTGCCTTCAGCTCAGGTCATGATTTCAGGGTCCTGGGATCAAGCCCCGCATCGGGCTCCCTGCTCAGTGGGGAGCCTGCTTCTCCCTCTGCCCCTCCCCCTGCTTGTACTCTCTCTCTGTCAAATAAATAAAATCTTCTAAAAAAATAAAATTAAATTAAAATTTCTGCTCTGCAAAAGACACTTTCAAGAGAATAAGATGACAAACCACAGACTGGAAGAAAATATCTGATAAAGGACCATTATCCAAAATATACAAAGAGCTGGTAAAATTGAACAATAAAAAAAAAACGAACCTGATTAAAAAATAGGCCAAGGACCTCAGCAGAAACACTGCCCCAAATAAGATCTACAGATGACAAATAAGCATATGAAAAGGTGCTCCACATCAAATGTCATAAGAGAAATGCAAATTAAAACAACAACAAGGGGCACCTGGGTGGCTCAGTTGGTTGAGGATCTACCTTTGGCTCAGGTGATGATCTTGGGGTCCTGATATTGAGCCCCACATCTGGCTCCCTGCTCAGCAGGGAGTCTGCTTCTCCTTCTCTCTCTGCCCCTCTCCCACCCTTGTACACTCACTCTCACTCTCTCTCAAAATCTTTAAAGAACAAAAAACAACGAGATACCAGTTCACACCTATTAGAATGGCTAAAATCTGGAACACTGACAATACCAAATGCTGATGAGGATGTGGTGCAACAAGAAATCTCATACGTTGCTAGTGGTTTTGCAAAAATGGTACAGCCACTTTGGAAGACAGTTGGTGGTTTCTTTCTTTCTTTTTTTTTTTTTAAAGATTTTATTTATTTATTTGACAGAGAGAGAGAGAGCACAAGTAGGCAGAGTGGCAGGCAGAGGGAGAGGGAGAAGCAGGCTCTCCGCTGAGCAGGGAGCCGGACGTGGGGTTCGAGCCCAAGACCCCAGGATCATGACCTGAGCCGAAGGCAGCCGCTTAACCGACTGAGCCACCCAGGCGCCCCTGGTTGGTGGTTTCTTACGAAACTAAACATACACCTACCATACAATCCAGCAATCCCGCTCCTTGGTATTTACTCAAAGGAGTTGAAAATTTATGCCCACACAAAAACTTACGTAAAGATATTTATAAGTTTATTCATAATTGCCAAAACTTGGAAGTAACCAAGATATCTTTGAATAAGGGAATGTATAAACAAACTGTGGTACAATCAAACAATGGAATAGTATTCAGTGCTAAAAAGAAATGAGCTGTTGAGCTATGAAAAGACACAGAGGACCCTTAAATGCATATTACTAAGTGACAGAAACCAATCTGAAAAGACTACATCCTGTATGGTTCCAACTATGTCACATTCTGCAAAAGGCAAAACTATGCAGATAGTGCAAAGATCACTGGTTGCCAGGAACTTGGGGTGGGGGAGGGAGGAGAGATAAATAGGTAGAGCACACAGGATTATTAGGGCAATGAAACTATTCCATATAATGCTGAAATGATGGATACATGTCCTTATACATGTGTCCAAATTCATAAAATGTACAAAGTCAAGAGTGAATCCTACTGTAAAAGTATGTGATTTGGGTGATTATGATGTGTCAACGTACCTTCATCAATTTAACAAGTGTGCCACTCTGGTGGGAGATGTTTATAATGGGGAATGCTATGCATGTGTGGGGGTAACAGGTGTATGGGAAATCTCTGTACCTTCTTATTAATTTTGCTGTGAACCAAAACTGTTCTAAAAAAAAAAAAAAATCTAGGGCGCCTGGGTGGTTCAGTCGTTAAGCATCTGCCTTCGGCTCAGGTCATGATCCCAGGGTGCTGGGATCGAGTCCCACATCGGGCTCCCTGCTCTGCGGGAAGCCTGCTTCTCCCTCTCCCACTCCCCCTGCTTGTGTTCCTGCTCTCGCTATCTCTCTCTCTGTCAAATTAATAAATAAAATCTTTAAATAAAAAAAGAATCTAAAAAAAAAAAAAAGAAAAGATGAACGATTTCCTACACAATCTTATCCAATCTTTTTTTAAAAGTCTTTGTTTTATTTATTTATTTATTTATTTTAAAAAGATTTTTATTTATTTATTTGACAGAGAGAGACACAGCAAGAGAGGGAACACAAGCAGGGGAGTGGGAGAGGGAGAAGCAGGCTTCCCACGGAGCAGGGAGCCCGATGCGGGGCTCGATGCGGGGCTCGATCCCAGGACCCTGGGATCATGACCCAAGCCAAAGGCAGATGCCTAACGACTGAGCCACCCAGGCGCCCCCAATCTTATCCAATCTTAAAAGCTGAGGCTGTACTCATTTCATTTCTGTGTCTCTTCCTCCAACATCTTTTCCATCATCCTCTCAATACTTGGTACAGTAGACATTTGATAAATATTGGGGGGGAATTAAATAGTTTCATTTTGGAGGCAGACAGTTCTCTATGGGAGAGAATATATTGACTGAACATAAACTCTTCACTCTTATTGGTAAACGAGAATGCCAATTAAAATTTTATAATCTCTTTTCAGTTTCACTAGCACAACTTGCCTTTAAGCCCTGCCTAATCAGTCAACTAGGCTTGTTCCTTGTTAAATCTTGAATGAAATTAAGTGATTAATTTTTTTTCAAGATTTTAAAAAAAAATTTATTTATTTTATTTTAGAGAGATCACGGTAGGGCGGTGGGGGTGGGGGGGGAAGGGAGAAAGAGTCTTAAGCAGGCTGCATGCTGAGCATGGAGCCTGACTCCGGGCTCGATCTCACCACCCTGAGATCACGACCTGAACTGAAACCAAGAGGCAGAGGCTCAACTGACCGGCTACCCAGGCGCCCCTCAAATGATTAATTTCTATTGAACAATTAATCAGTTGATAAGAATGTCCCATGAAAAACCAGTGAACACCAATACTCTAAACTTCTTCGAATATAAACTTTTACTTGGTACTCATTTCCTTAAAAACTTCACTTCATGCTTTTAAGTCTGTTTGCCAATACCAAGTAATTATTATTATTATTAGTTTTTAGGATTTTAATTATTTGACAGAGAGAGATAGCGAGAGAGGGAACACAAGCAGGGGAAGCGGGAGAGGGAGAAGCAGGCCTCCCGCTGAGCAGGAAGCCCAATGCAGGGCTCGATCCCAGGACCCCAGGATCATGCCCTGAGCCGAAGGCAGATGCTTAACGACTGAGCCACCCAGGGGCCCCGTTTTTTTGTTTTTTTAAAGTTTTATTTATTTATTTGACAGAGAGAGACAATGAGAGAGGGAACACAAGCAGGGGGAGCGGGAGAGGGAGAAGCAGGCCTCCCGCTGAGCAGGGAGCCCAATGCAGGGCTCGATCCCAGAACCCCGGGATCATGACCTGAGCTGAAGGCAGACGCTAACAACTAAGCCACCCAGGTGCCCCTAATTATTATATTTTTGAATCAAGTATTTTTTAATACTTGGCAGAGATTAAATTGATTTTACCATGCCAAAACATCATGTGTATTATGCTTATTGTTCGTAATCAATAATAATATTGATAGAATATGCTCAAAACAATATCTAGATAGATAAGTAGGTCACTATAGTTGACAAAGTAAGATCTGAAGAAAAAGGAAGAACCAGGTTACTAACAGAAGGAAGTGAGTATCTATGTCACAATTCAAACTAAAAAATACCACTACCTTATACAATAGCTGCCCACAAGTAGCCCCATACTCTGCCCTCCCCCATATGCCAACCTAATTCTGAAAGATAAGCAACACAGAAAAAAAATGTCTGGGTTTATATTTACAGACACTCTCTAGTGTTTTCTTAACTGGTCTTTCAGGATTAGAGAAGCACTCTTCCCTTGCAGAGCATCTTAGTGCTTCCCTGAAATGATCTTTTTTTTTTTTTTTTAAAGATTTTATTTATTTGACAGAGAGAGACAAAGCGAGAGAGGGATCACAAGAAGGGGGAGTGGGAGAGGGAGAAGCAGGTGCCCCGCTGAGCAGGGAGCCCGATGTGGGACTCGATCCCAGGACCCTGGGATCATGACCTGAGCCAAAGGCAGCCGCTTAACGACTGAGCCCCCCAGGTGCCCCCCTGAAATGATCATTTACCACTAAAGCTGAAGCTCCTTCTCTGACACCTCCCCTTACTGATTACAGCTGCCTTGGGTGGGGCATAAATATTCTCCTCACTCATTATACACCCTTCTCAACACCCAGCAGAGACTTGGCGGTTATTACATTATCTACTTCCTCTTATTATCAACACTAGGAAGAATAGGTAGGAGAGAGAGAATAATTACAGTTTAGTGTAATTGACTAAGCAGAGGCTTGGAAGTCAAAAGAACAGAATCTGAGTTCCAGCTCTGGAACATGAACTAGAATTTAGACATTTGAACAGGTCACTTAACTTTTCTATGTCTCAACTTCAGTATTTTAGTTGGAGGCTATAATATTCAGTTCATGGAATTATTGGGAGAAATGAGATAATATAAAAAAAGAAAGAAAAGGGAAAAAAGAAAAAAACTGATAAACTCTAAAGGCCTGGCAAATACATACATTTGTTCATTTAGTCAGTCAATTTGTTACCCATTATATGCTAGGTACAGCTCTAGGTGCAGGTAATACAAATGTCACTAAAAACAAGTGACGCTCATAGTCCATACCCTAACCTTAAATTTTAATATGGAAAGCATATGTGATTTTTTTTTTTTTAAGATTTTATTTTCAAGTAATCTCTACACCCAACATAGGGCTGAAACTCACAACCCTGAGATCAAGAATTTTATGCTCTACCAACTGAGCCAGCCAGGTGCCCTGTGATGGTTAATTTTATATGTCAGCTTGGCTGGGCCACAGTGCCTAGATAGTTGGTCAATTATTATTCTAGATGTTTCTGTGGGGGGTGTTTTCAAGTGAGATTTACATTTAAATTGAGGGAATTTGAATAAAGCAGATTGCCCTCCATAATGTTGGTGGACCTCATTCAATCTGTTGAAGGCCTGAATAAAACAAAAAACTAGGGCGCCTGGATGGCTCAGATGGTTAAGCGTCTGCCTTCGGCTCAGGTCATGATCTCAGGGTCCTGGGATCGAGTCCCGCATCGGGCTCCCTGCTCCTTGGGAGCCTGCTTCTCCCTCTGCCTCTCTCTCTCTCTGTCTCTCATGAATAAATAAATAAAATTAAAAAAAAAAAGAAAAACAAAAAAAAAAACAAAAAAACAAAAAACAAAAAACTAACCTCCACTGCCCCACCTTCAAGCAAGCAAGAATTCTGCAGGAGATGGCCTTTAGAGAGTTTCTAGCCTGCTGGCCCACCCTGCATGGACTTGCCAGCCTCAGTAATTATGTAAGCAAATTCCTTAAAACAAAAATCTTTCTCCATATATACACATCCTATTTGTTCTGTTTCTCTGGAGAACCCTGGCAAATTTTGGTACCAAGAAATCAGGTGCTGCTATAACAGATACCTAAAAATGTGGAAGTGCCTTTGGAACTGAGTAATGGGTAGAGGCTGGGAGAATTTTGAGGTACATGCTAGAAAAAGCCTAGATTGCCTTGAAGAAATTGTTGTTGGGAATATGAATATGGAAGGTGATTCTGGGGGCACCTGGGTGGCTCAGTTGGTTAAGCGTCTGCCTTCGGCTCAGATCATGATCCTGGACTCCTGGAATTGAGCCCCACATTGGGCTCTTTGCTCGACAGGGGGTCTGCTTCTCCCTCTCCCTTTACCCCTCCCCCTGCTTGTGCTCTCTCTCTCTCAAATAAATAAATAAAAATCTTTAAAAAAAAAAGAGGTGATTCTGGTGAGGTCTCAATTGGAAACTGGAGGAAAGCTGATCTTATAAAGTGATAAAGAACTTGGTGGAATTGTGTTCCAGTGTTCTGTGGAAATTAGAACTTGTTTGCTATGAAATAGGCTATTTAGCTGAGATTTCAAAGCACAGTGTTAAAGGTATGACTTGGTCTCTCCTTGCTGCTTATAGTAATAAATGAGAGGAGTGAGATAAATTGAAAGAGGAATTGTCAAGCAAAAAGGAACCAGAAGCTGAAGATTTGGAAAATTCTTAGCCTATCTATATTACAAAAACAAGAATGCTTTCTCTGGAGAAGACACCAAGTGTGTGATTGTTAAATCATTTGATAAAGAGATCATGAACACAACTCATGGCTTTCATCAGACATCCTAGCAGAACCTGGGGATGGAGATGGTGTTATGCCCCCAGACACACGGCCAGCTTGGACTAAGGGCACAGAGAGAAGACAAAATGAAGGAAGGCTAAGTCTGCTAGGATTCTACAGGCTGGGACAATAGAGCTATCAACATTTCCTATCTTTCAATAAGAGGTAAGGATGTCACTGAAGCTGATTCAGAGATCAGCAGAGTTGCTACTCCCACCACAGGCCCAGAGCACAAGGGCCCTCAAGGAGGCCATCTCCTCCTCCATTTCAGTGGGCCAGGCTGGCCTCCACAACTGAAGGGACAACCCTGTCACCTCAGTGGGGCTCGAGGACAGAGCAGTGAGCCACTGAGGGTTATCTTGAGACTTCAATCTAATGAAACATGGATTTTTTGGATTTGACACCAAAAGCACAGGCAACAAAAGCAAAAATAGACAAATGAGACTACATTAACCTTACAAACTTTTGTTCTTCAAAGGATACAATCAACAAGGTGAAAAGGCTACCTGTGAAATGGAAGAAAATTTTGCAAATCATATATCTGATGAGGGGTTAATATCCGGAATATATAAAGAGCTCAACAACAAAATAACTCAAATAACCTGATGAAAAATGGGCAAAGGGTTTGAACAGACATTTCTCCAAATATGATACACAAATGGCCAACAGCATATGAGCATATGAAAAGACGCTCAACATCATTGATCATTAAGAAATTCAAATCAAAACTACAATGAGAAATCTCTTCACATCCATGATAATGGCCACTATCAAAAACAACAACAGAAAATAACAAGTGTTGGTGAAGATGTGGAGAAATTGATACTCTTGTATATTGTTGGTGGGATTGTAAAGTAGTGCAATTGTCATGGAAAACAGTATGGTAGCTCCTCAAAAAATTAAAAATAGAACTACCCTATGATCCAGGAATCTCCCTTCTAGGTATATATACAAAAGAACTGAAAGCAAGGTCTTTTTTTTTTATTATTAAGGATTTTATTTATTCATCAGAGAGAGAGGGAGGGAGAAACCACATGGGGGGAGGGGCAGATGGAAAAGCAGACTCCCCGAGGAGCAGGGAGCCCGATGCAGGACTCGATCCAGGACTCCAGGATCATGACCTGAGCTAAAGGCAGACACTTAATGACTAAGCCACTCAGGTACCCTGAAAGCAAGGTCTTAAACAGAAATATATGCACACTCGTGTAGCACACCTAGTACTCTTCACAATAGCCAAAGGTCGATGCAATCCAGGTGGCCATAAAGAGATGAATAAATAAATATCCATGGGAATATTATTCAGCCTTAAAAAAGGAAGGAAATCCTGTCACATCTTACAACATGGATTGACCTTGAAGCCATTATGCTAAGTGAAATAAGCCCATCATAACGAGATAAATACTATATGATTCCGTTTACAGAAGGTATCTAAAGTAGCCTCATTCATAGAAATAGACACTAGATTAGTAATCTGGAGCTGGAGGGAAGGAGAAAAGGGGAGTAGCTCTTTAATGGGTATAAAGTTTCAGTTTTGCAAGATGAAAAAATTCTGGATATTTGTTTCATAACTATGAATATGCCTAACACTACTGAACTATACACTTAAAAGTAGTTAAGATGGGGCACCTGGGTGGCTCAGTCGTTAAGCGACTGCCTTCAGCTCAGGTCATGATCCCAGAGTTCCAGCATCGAGTCCTGCACTGAGCTCCTTGCTCAGCAGGGAGTCTGCTTCTCCCTCTATCCTCCCCACCTCTCGTGCTCTCTCTCAAATAAACAGAATGTTTTTAAAAATGGTTAAGATGGTAAATTTTATATCATGTGCTTTAAACCACAATAAGAAAGAATGAAAAAAACTAATGGGATTTACCTTGCTATGTTTTAGATGTGTTTGGTACTCGTCATCCCTTTCTTCTTTCCAATTTCTCCCTTGGAAAGAGAATGTCTGTCTTACACCTGTCCCACTATTGTATTTTGGAAGCACATAACTTGCTTGGTTTCACAGGTTCATATCTGGAGAGAAATTCTGCCTTAGGATGAATGTATTTATGTTTTCAAAAAAGTGTTTGCCGTTGAATAGAGGAGATGCCAGCGGAGAGCAAGAGGGGAAACCCATTAGGAAGCTACTGGGCCAGGTGAGAAATGATGAGGACTTGAAGTTGGTAGGACTTGAAAGAGGGTAGTAGTAGTAGTAGTGGAAGCAGTAAGTTGTTGGATTTGAAAGGTATTTTCAAGATAGGGCCAACAAGGGGGCGCCTGGGTGGTTCAGTTGGTTAAGCATATGATGTCAGCTCAGGTCATGATCTCAGGGTCCTGGAATCGAGCCTGGTATCAGAGCCCAGCATTGGGCTCTGTGCTCAGCGGGGAGTCTGCTTGCCTTTCTGCCCCCACCCCACTCATGCTCTCTCTCTTTCTTTCTCCCTCACTCAAATAAATAAATAAAAATCTTAAAAAAAAAAAATCGAGGAGCGCCGGGGTGACTCAGTCGTTAAGTGTCTGCGTTCGGCTCAGGTCGTGATTCCAGGGTCCTGGGATCGAGCCCCGCATCGGGCTCCCTGCTCCGCGGGAAGCCTGCTTCTCCCTCTCCCACTCCCCCCGCTTGTGTTCCCTCTCTCGCTGTGTCTCTGTCTGTCAAATAAATAAATAAAATCTTAAAAAAAAAAAAAATCTAGAACCAACAGGGTTAACTGATAGTCTACATGTTGGGTATGAGAGAAAAAAAAAGGAGTAAAAAATGATCTTCAGGGTTTTGGCCTGATCAACTGGGGAACTGGGGTTGCCATTTACTCAATTAAGAAGGCACAGAGAGGAGCAGGTTTGAGGAGTCAAATCAAGAGTTTGTTTTAGACATGTGAAGTCCGAGATATATATATATATATATTTTTAAAGATTTTATTTATTTGTCAGAGAGAGAGAGCACACATGCAGGGGGAGCGGCAGGCAGAGGGAGAAGCAGGCTCCCCGCTGAGCAAGGAGCCCAACGTGGGGCTCGATCCCAGAACCCCTGGATCACGACCCGAGACAAAGGTAGACACCTAATCTACTGAGCCACCCAGGCATCCCTGAAGTCTGAGATATTGTTAAAAATATCTAACAATAGGGCACTCTCCTCTCATCCTAAAATGCTGGGATTATGAGGACACAAAAGACATGGTTTCTGTCTTTAAGGTCCCATGGAAGGGGATGGAGAGGAACATATAAACCAGTGTTTTGGGTTTTTATTATTAATGTTATTATTTATAGACTTTATTATAGGGAGAGCAATTTTAAATTTACAGATAAACAGAAAAGAAAGTACATACAGGGGCACCTGGTGGCTCAGCCAGTTAAGCGTCTGCCTTCAGCTCAGGTCATGATCCCAGGGTCCTGGGATGGAGCACTGCATTGGGCTCCCTGCTCAGTGGGAAGCCTGATTCTCCCTCTCCCTCTGCCCCTCCCCCCCACCCATGCTCTCTGTCTCTGTCTCTGTCTCTCAAATAAATAAATAAATAAATAAAATCTTTGGGGGAAGAAAAAGTTCAGTGTTCCCATATACCATAGCAGCTTTACTATTATTAACATTTTGCATGAGTGTAGTACATTTGTACGACTGATAAACCTACACTGACACCTCAGAGTTACCCAAAGTCCATACTTTACATTAAGGTTCACTCGTGGTATTGTAAATTTTATGGGTTTGGACAAAGGTATAATGACATGTGTCCATCATTGCAGTAGCATAATGAATAATTTCACTGTCCTAAAAAACCTCTGTGCTCTGCCTATTCATCCATCCTCCCTGCAACACCCCAACCCCTGGCAACCAGTGTTTTTACTGTTTCCATAGTTTTGCCTTTTGCAGAATGCCATATATAGGCATATCTCAGTGATACTGCAGGTTTGGTTCCAGACAACTGCAATAAAGCAATTATCATAATAAATCAACTCAAATGAATTTTTTTTGGTTTCCTGGTACACATAAAGTTATGTGTACACTATACTGTAGTCTATTAAATGTTCAATAGGGGTGCCTTGGGTGGCTCAGTCCGTTAAGCATTGGACTCTTGATTTTGGCTTAGGTCATGATTTCAGGGTCCTGGGATCAAGTCCCCTGTCCAGTTCCACACTCAGCATGGTGTCTGTCTACTTGAGATTCTCTCCCTCTCCTTTCTCCCTCACTGCCCCTCCTCCCGCTCACACTCTCTCTAAAATAAATAAATAAATCTTTAAATGTGCAATAACCCTATGCCTAAAAAATAATGTACATCCTTTAATTAAAAAAATATTGCTTAAAAATGCTAACCATTATCTGAGCTTTCAGTGAGTGGTACTCTTTTTGCTGGTGGAGGGTCTTGCCTTGATTTTGATGGCTGATGACTGATTAGGGTGGTGGTTGCTAAAGACTGGGGTGGTTGTGGCAACTTTCTTTCTTTCTTTCTTTCTCTCTCTCTCTCTCTCTTTCTTTCTTCCTTTCTTTCCTCTCTCTCTCTCTTTCTTCAGTAAGCTCCAGGCCCAACATGGGGGCTTGAACCCAAGACCTCAGATCAAGAGTCCTATGCTCTACCAACTGTGCCAGCCAGGCACCCCAGGACAATTTCTTAAAATAAGAAAACAGTGAAGTCTGCCCCCCATTGACTGACTCTTCCTTTCACAAATGATTTCTCTGTAGTGCGCGATGCTGTTCGATAGCATTTCACTCACAGTAGAACTTCTTTCAAAATTGGGAGTCAATCGGGGCACCTGGGTGGCTCAGTTGGTTAAGCAGCTGACTTCGGCTCAGGTCATGATCACAGGGTCCCCGGGATCAAGCTCCGCATCGGGCTCCCTGCTCGGCGGGGAACCAGCTTCTCCCTCTCCCTCTGCCTGCCTCTCTGCCTACTTGTTCTCTCTCTCTCTCTCTCTGTCAAATAAATAAATAAAATCTTTTTTTGTAAGATTTTATTTATTTATTTGACAGATAGATACACAGCGAGAGAGGGAACACAAACAGGGGGAGTGCGAGAGGGAGAAGCAGGCCTCCCGCAGAGCAGGGAGCCCGATGCGGGGCTCGATCCCAGGACCCTGGGATCACGACCTGAGCCGAAGGCAGACGCTTAACGACTGAGCCACCCAGGCGCCCCAATAAATAAAATCTTTAAAAAACAAAATATTGGAGTCAATCCTCTCAAACCCTGCTGCTGTCTTATCAGCTAAGATTATGTAATATTCGAAATCCTTTTGTCTTCACAGCATCTTCAACAGGAGTAGATTCCACTTCAAGAAACCACTTTCTTTGCTCCTCCATAAGAAGCAAGTCCTCATCTGTTCAAGTTTGATCATGTGATTGGAGCAATTCAGTCACATCTTCAGGCTCCACTTCCGACTGCAATTCTCTTGCTGTTTCCATCCCATCTGCAGTTCCTTCTCCACGGAGATCGTGAACTTCTCAAAGTCATCAATGAGAGCTGAAATTACCTTCTTCCAAACTCCTGTTCATGTTGATACTGTGACCTCTTCCCATAAATCATGAATGTTCTTAATGGCATCTAAAATGGTGAATCCCGGGGCGCCTGGCTGGCTCAGTCGTTAGCATCAGCCTTCGGCTCGGGTCGTGGGCCCAGGGTCCTGGGATCAAGCCCCACATCGGGCTCTCTGCTCAGCGGGAAGCCTGCTTCTCCCTCTCCCACTCCCCCTGCTCGTGTTCGCTCTCTCGCTGTCAAATAAATAAATAAATAAATAAATAAATAAATAAATAAAATCTTAAATAAATAAATAAATAAATAAATAAAATGGTGAATCCCTTCCAGAAGGTTTTCAATTTACTTTGCCCAGATGCATCAGAGAAATCACTATCTATGTTAGCTACAGACTCACAAAATATATTTTTTAAATAATAAGACTTGAAGTAGACTTATTCTTTGATCCACAGGCTACAGAATGCATGGTGTATTAGCAGTAATGAAAACAGTGTGAATCTCATTGGACATCTCCATCAGAGCTCTTGGGTGATCAGATGCACTCTCAATGAGCAGTCATATTTGAAAGGAATATTTTCTTCTGGGCAATAGGTCTCAACAGTGGGCTTAAAAACCTCAGTAAACCATGTTGTAAACAGATGTGCTGTCATCCAGGCTTTGCTGTTCCATTTAGAGAGCACAGGCAGAGTAGACTTAGCAAAATTCTTGAGCATAGTTTGTTCAGATGGTGAATGAGCATTGGCTTCAGCTTACTCACCAGCTGCATTATCCCTTACAAGAGAGTCAGCCTGTCCTCCGAAACTTTGAAGCCAGGCACTGACTTCTCCTTTCTAGCTATGAAAGTCCTAGATGACACCTTCTTTCAACAGAAAGCTGTCTGTCTACATTGAACATCTGTTGTTTAGTGTGGCCACTTTCATTAATGATCTGAGCTCGATCTGGAGAACTTGCTGCAGCCTTTTTTTGACCTTCATGGCTTGCTGCAGCTTCTACATCAGCACTTGCTCTTCACCTTGCACTTGTATGTTATAGAGACAGCTTCTTTGCTTGAACCCCATGAACCAACATCCATTTAGCTTCAAACTTTTCTTCTGCAGCTTTCTCGTCTCTCAGCCTCCATAGAATTAAGGAGAGTTGTGGTCTCGTTCTGGATTAGGCTTTGGCGCAAGGGAATGTTGTAGCTGGTTTGATCTTCTATCCAGATCACTGAAACTTTTTTATATCAGTAATAAGTAATAATAAATCAGTAATTTATATCCTTTCTTTCTTCTTCCTTTTTTTTTTTTTTTTTAAGATTTTTATTTACTTGAGAGAGAGAACAAGCAGGCAGAGCAGTGGAGGGAGAGGGAGAAGCATACTCCCCCCTGAGCAGGGAGCCCGATGCGGGCCTCAATCCCAGAACCCTGGGATCATGACCTGAGCCGAAGGCAGACGCTTAACCAACTGAGCCACCCAGGCGCCCCCTATTTCACTTTCTTATCATTTCCGTGTTCACTGGAATACTACTTGTATTTCCTTCAAGAACCTTTCCTTTGTACTCATAATTTGGGTAACCAGTGCAAGAGACCTGGCTTTCAGACCAGTTTGGTTTTCAACATGCCTTCCTCGCTAAACGTATTCATTTCCAGCTTTCAATCTGAAGTGAGGGACATATGACTCTTCCTTTCACTTGAACACTTAAAGGTCACTGCAAGGTTATTAAGTGGCCTAATTTCAACATTGTTGGTCGCCTGGAAAAGGGAGGTCTGCGGAGAGGGCAAGCCGAATGAATGGCCGGCTGGTAGAGCAATCAGAACACACACATTTATCAAGTTTGCCATCTGGTGTAGGTGTGGTTTGTGGCACCTGAAAACAATTACGATAGTAATATCAGGGGCGGGCAATTGGGTGCCTCAGTTGGTTAAATGTCCAACTCTTCATTTCGGCTCAGGTCATGATCTCAGGCCCCCTGTCGGGCTCTGTGCTGGGCATGGAGGTGTGGAGCCTGCTTAAGATTCTCTCTCCCTCTCACTCTGCCCCTCCTCACTCCCACTTGTGCTCTCTGACTCTAATATAATAATGATAATAAGAAAAAGAAAAAGAAAAAAAAATAGTAACAGCAGAGATCACTGATCACAGACCACCATAACAAATGTACCATCAATGAATAAGTTTGAAGTACTGTGAGAATTACCGAAATGTGACATAGAGACACCAAATGAGCAAATGGCTGCCAATAGACTTGACTGACCCAGGATTGCTACAATTTGTAAAAAAAAAATGCAGTATTTGTGAAGAGCAATGAAGGGAAGATCAAGAAAATAAAGTATGCCTGCCATTGGAGTCATAGAGTATGCAGCCTTTTCAGATTGGCTACTTTTACTTAGTAATATGCATTTAAAGTTCCTCCATGTCTTTTCGTGGCTTGATACATCATTTCTTTTTCTTTTCTTTTCTTTTTAATAGCTTCTTTCTTTCTTTTTTTTTTTTTTTTAAGATTTTATTTATTTATTTGACAGAGAGAGAGAGAGAGAGACACAGTGAGAGAGGGAACACAAGCAGGGGGAGTAGAAAAGGGAGAAGCAGGCTCCCCGCCGAGCAGGGAGCCTGATGCAGGACTCAATCCCAGGACCCTGGGATCATGACCCGAGCCGAAGGCAGACCTTTAACGACTGAGCCACCCAGGCGCCCCAATAGCTCATTTCTTTTTAGCACTGTATAATACTCCATTGGACGTACCACATCTTGTTATCTATTTACCTACTTAAGGACATCTTGGTTGCTTCCAAGTCTGGACAATTGTGAATAAAGCCACTATAAACATTCATGCACAGGTGTGTCTGTGGATGTCAACTTTCAATTCATTTGGGTAAATAACAAGGAGTGTGACTGCTGGATCATAAACAAGTATTTTTAAATGCCAACTTCTAATCAATTGTTGATAGAGAACATAGACTTTTGTTTGCAAGAAGCACAGAGTTTTCTTTAAGTTCCTTAAGTTTACTCTGGCAGTGCTCTAAGACCATAAATGTCCTTCGTTCTGTTTTTGTGGCTATTAGTTTGACACTATCACCAGGATACCCCTGCCTGGCTCATTTACAGGAAGACAGCTACAGAATACTGATAACTGAACTGACTCATATCCACCCTTTAAAAAAACCATAAGCAAGTGCCAATCTCTGGATGACGTAATGGGCAATGCCACTACCGTTCAATACAATGTTTCATATTTAGAGGTTTGCATTCTTTTAGTCGGGCACTTCCGCAACTTTGGCGACCCTCCCGCCCATAACAAGCCACGTTCTCAGAAAAAAAACCCCATCAAATTCTCTAGGAAAAGGCTGTTGAAGCTCTAGGGTGGTGTTTACTAATATGGGGTTCTAATGGACTAGACAGGACGCAGATGCCCTGAAAGTGAATGCAAATGTTGTCTTTCAGTGTGCTATTCTGCGGGGGCAGGGGGACCACAAGCTCTTACCACAGTCTCAGAAAGGAGCACAGGACCCAGAAAACAGCCAAAGGGGCTGCCAAAGCTTGGGTGTGGTAGGAAGGGGGAGGAAAAAGAATCTGACCTCTCCCGGGTCATCAGTGGAATTATAGTACGGAAACTGCAGGAATGGTCTGCTTTCAAGTTAGTTCTCCACCCACTCTTAGCGAGGGTCTGAGCTCCAGGTGGCATCACAAAGAACCAGCCCTTTTCAAGCCAGAGGCTCTAATTCCCTCCCAGCAGGGGGGAGGTTAAGAGGCAGCATTCACAGAGCCATTTATTAGTAGGGGACTTTAGTGAGAAGTACAGCCAACCCTCATCACAGGACAGAGTTGGAAGAGACTAAAATTCTTCACCCTAACTCATCCAAATGACCACTGTGATATTTTAGCTTTTTGCCTTTAGCAACTCAAAAGGGAAGAGATGTGAAGCAGCGCAGGTAAAACTCTCTGGAGCTAAACAGAACCGTGTAATTCTCCTTATTAAAACTGTCCATGTACTATGCGCACTCAACAAATTTTATCCCGTGTCTATTATGTGCTATACAGTCTTCTAGCTACTGTACTTAATAATCATTTTATGTCTCCTATACATGCTTCATTTACAAGTGCATTGTAATCTTTCTGTGTAGTGAAAAATCAGCTTCTCTAACTTACGTTTTTTTTTTTTGTTTTTTTTTTTTTACAATAGTCGAGGCCATTGCCTTCTTGTTTTCAGCCTCAAATTGAATCAGGAAGTCACTGGAATATTTGGATGAGGCGGGCCCAGAAACCCAAGAATCTCCTCTCTTCTGTGCTACCCTGTAGGTTAAGCCCCGCCTGCCTGCGTTTTTAGGAGGCTACGTCAGCGAGTGAGGACGTGCTTTGTAGACCGTCTGCCAAATCTCCTAAGTGACTAGTTCCATCACTCAAGGCTGACCAAAGGTTCCTCTTTTGTACTCTTCTGCTTCTCCCCTCCTCCTGCGTAATTTATTTTCATGCTGATGCTACCCAGGGATGCAGGCAATATCTGTATCTCCCTTACTGTCCTGTTTTTTCCTCCTTTTTGGTTCTCCTCTATTTGACGTGAATCTGTACAATCTCATGGGTGTGTAAGACCCCGAGTTCTTCTTGAATGGCTGGATGCAGATTTACTGAACGAATTTGTACCTATTTAAAAAATGTGTGGAAGGAATGTTGACTTTGATAGTCTGTCCCTATAATCCTGTAACTGTTTATGTTCAAATGTGGGAGAGGTACTCTGATTAAAATCACAATCTAAAGTTTTTAAATATTAGGTTCCAGGGGACTTTTTAACCCAACTTAATTCCAATTACATGTAGATGGCTATTTTAAGATAATTGGAAATAAACAACTTTACACACATTTTTTACAAAATTAAAGGAAAAGAGGTAGTCCATTAAATCTCATCCTCTTGACTTGTGGCCCTTTAAGGGCTTTGGGCCTTAACTTGATATTCTCTGGCTTTCTCCCCCCTAATACTATTAATAAGCAACAACAGATAAACACACTGACAGCAAGAGTGAAGAAGAAAGACAAATGCCGGGAAAATCTACAATGGGATATGGATCTGGATTAATTAACTTATTCATTCATACAGATCTACTATGTTGCCAGGCCCGGTTTTGGGGATACTGTGGTGAAGGTGGTAGGAGAACTCCATTTTCTGCTTGCAAGGAGCTTAAATTCAAGTGTATTGGGGTTATGCACATATTTTTTACTTTTTATGTCTATGCTTTAAAATATTATTTTCTTTCTTTCCTTTTTTAATACTTTATTCTTAAGTAATCTCTACATCCAACATGGGGCTCCAACCCATAACCCCAAGATCAAGAGTCACATGCTCCACAGACTGAGTCAGCCAGGCATCCCTAAAAAATTATTTTAAAGCAAGCATAGCTAAGACCACAGATCCTGGACCCACACATCCTGGGTTTGAATCCTCGCTCTGCTTGCTACTTACACTGTGTGATCTTGGGAAAGTCATTTAGTGTCACTGTGCTTCTATTTCCTTATACATAAAATGAAGGTAATAATAGAGTCTACCTCATAAGATTTGTTATGAGGATTCAGTTAAATCAGTTAATATGTGTAAAGCACTTAGAACAGTTCCCAGTATTGTCATATGTCTGTCTAAAAAGAAAAAAGAAACAGACACATCTACCTAATTTCACAGTTGAATATATATGCTCAGAGATAAATTACTGTAGGTCTTGGGTTAAAGTCTAGATCCCTGGGGTGCCTGGGTGGCTGAGTGGGTTAAGTGTCTGACTTCAGCTAGGGCTATGATCTCAGGGTCCTGGGACTGAGTCTCCACACTGAGCCCCCCCAGGTCCCCACTCAGCAGGGAGTCTGCTTTTCCCCCTGCCGCTTCTAGCCAGCTGTGTTTGCACACACTCTTTCTCACATAAACAAATAAAATCTTTTTTTTTTTAAAAAGTCTAGATTCGGGGTGCCTGAGTGGCTCAGTCGTTAAGCGTCTGCCTTGGGCTCAGGTCATGATCCCAGGGTTCTGGGATCGAGCCCCATGTCGGGCTCTCTGCTCCGCGGGAAGCCTGCTTCTCCCTCTCCCACTCCCCCTGTTTGTGTTCCCTCTCTCGCTGTGTCTCTCTCTGTCAAATAAATAAATAAAATCTAAAAAAAAAAAAAAGAGTTGGATGCTTAACCAACTGTGCCACTGAAGTGCCCTGTCATCACTTAAAAAAAAAAAAAAAGTCTAGATTCTCATTCTTTTTTTTTTTTAAACTTTTTTTTTTTTTTAAGATTTTATTTATTTATTTGAGAGAGAGAATGAGAGACAGAGAGCATGAGAGAGAGGAGAGTCAGAGGGAGAAGCAGACTCCCCGCTGAGCAGGGAGCCCGATGTGGGACTCGATCCCGGGACTCCAGGATCATGACCTGAGCCGAAGGCAGACGCTTAACCAACTGAGCCACCCAGGCGCCCCTAGATTCTCATTCTTTATAAGAACCTAAAGACCTTCCAAAGATTCTCCAGTTGCATGTGAGAAACTCAAATAAATATTCTTCTCTGTAGTAACTGAAGCTGTATTTATTAAGTGCTAGGTTCGTATCATGTTACCTCATTTACAATTCACAACAGTACTTTAAATTTAGTATTACCATTCTGATTTCCCAAGAGAAATCTGTAAGTAATTTGCTTACAGACCACAGTTTGGGGCAGAACTAGTTGTCCGAATGTACTTTTACACTATGTTGCTGTATATTCTGAGAAAGATATAGTCAATGTCGGTTTAGGAAGAAGTATCTGGGATAGCCAGTGTTTCCCCATCCCAACCCCCCACCTCTTTCCTCCTAGAAACGGAGCCTGTTTTTGCTCCCTTTTGAAGCCCCTGTTCATAAACAGAAAGCATGGCTGGGGTGCAATAAATCTGGAGGCTGATGATAGGTGGCTGTTCAAGAGTTGTGGGAAAGGGAGCCAACCTCCCCTACTGCTGCAGTAAAGATCCTTATTTTCAGGCTTTGGCGAGAAGATCCTCATAGGTGGAGGGGAGATGAGGAGAGCAGGGAGGGAGGCTCTGTGAGGGAAAGAAAGCTCTTGCTTCTTCTCAGTGCTGTCTCTGCCTACAAATATACCAAAGGGGAAAAAGGCCGCACTTACTTCAGGAATAATGGATTTGGAGAGACTGTTTTTGTACCACCCGTAAAGTAAGAATAGTTTTTACATTTTTAAGTGGTTGCAAACAAATGTAAAAGAATAGTATTTTGTGACTTGTAAAAATTATATTAAATTCTGGGGCACCTGGCTGGCTCAGTCAGTGGAGCATGCGACTCCTGATCTCGGGGTCGTGAGTTCGAGCCCCGTGTTGGGCACAGAGATTACTTCAAAAAAATTATATGAAATTCAAATCTCAGTGTCCATAAGTAAAATTTTGCTGGTATACAGCCACACTCATTCATTTATATATTGTCAATGGCTGCTTTTGTCAATGGCTGCTATAATGTCAGAGGTGAATAGTTATGTCAAGAGACTATAGGGCCCTACCAAGACTAAATATTTAGTATCTGACCTTTTGTTTTGTTTTAAAGACTTTATTTATATACAGAGAGAGAGCGAGCGTGCACAAGTAGGGGAGCGGCAGGCAGAGGGAGAAGCAGGCTCCTTGCTGAGCAAGGAGCCCAATACAGGACTCGATTCCAGGACCCTGGGATCATGACCTGAGCTGAAGGCAGACGCTTAACTGACTGAGCCATCCAGGCACTCATAGCATCTGACCTTTTTTTAAAGCCTTTTTATTTATTTTTATTTATTTAATTAATTTATTTGACAGAGAGAGACACGGTGAGAGAGGGAACACAAGCAGGGGGAGAGAGAGAGGGAGAAGCAGGCTTCCCGCAGAGCAGGGAGCCTGATGTGGGGCTCTATCTCAGGACCCTGGGATCATGACCTAAGCCAAAGGCAAACGCTTAACAACTGAGCCACCCAGGCGCCCCTATTTTTATTTTTATTTTTTAAAGATTTTATTTATTTATTTGGGAGAGTGAGCAAGAGAGGGCACAAGCAGGGTGGGGGTGGGTGGGGGGGACAGAAGGAGAAGCAGACTCCCTGCAGAGCAGGGAGCCTGATGCAAGACTCAATCCTGGGACCCCAGGATCATGACCTGAGCTGAAGGCAAATGCCTAACCAACTGAACCACCCAAGTGCCCCACTGAGTCATATTTTTAAATATACTATGGAACCTGTTATTAAAAAAAAAGTAAAACTAATAATTTTTGAAGCCCTGCATAATTCTGTAATATAAATGACTCTTCTAATTTCTCTGCAAATTCAGATTTTAATGTGGCACAGTTGGTGTGTTTAAAGTAGAACATAATTGAATTTTCTAATGATTGACTTTCTGCAATATGACAGATACTGCTTTGAAGACACGTATATGCTGAATATGTCTACCCAAAGTCGTAAAAATTTACATTAACTGGCACGAAGGGATACTACCAAGTGCATAACTAAAATATAATATACAAATAGAATGTCATGATACATAAGTCACCTTGTTTTTTAAACATGGTGCTTGTTTTTCTCCATAGCACAAGAAGGGAAAGAAAGATAAACACCAACAGAGGAATTTACACCTCAACAGTAAGGGAACTGAGGCAGGAAAAGGGGAGTTCTTGATTTAGACTTTTCCCCCTTTCCTGGTTTCTACTAGTTCTCCTCTCAGACACTCTCTTCAGCCATGGCAAGCAGTGTGCAAACCCATTTGCCTGTGAATGGTAGGAAAGATTCTTCTTGTATCCTTCAGGGTCTTCCAGCTGGACTAAGAATTAAATTTACATGAGACAGGGATACCTGGGGGCTCAGTCAGTTAAGTGTCTACCTTTGGCTCAGGTTATGATCCCCGGATCTTGGGATCCAGTCCCGCACTGGGGGGCTCCTTGCTCAGCGGGGAGCCTTTTTCTCCCTCTGTCTGCTGCTCCCCCTGCTTGTGTGCTCTCTCTCTCTTTGACAAATAAATAGATAAAATCTTTTTTTTTTTTTTAAGATTTTATTTATTTGACAGAGAGACACAGAGAGAGAGGAAACACAAGCAGGGAGAGTGAGAGAGGGAGAAGCAGGCTTCCCGCGGAGCAGGGAGCCCGATGTGGGGCTCAATCCCAGGACCCTGGGATCATGACCTGAGCGGAAGGCAGACGATTAACGACTGAGCCACCCAGGCGCCCCAAAAGATAAAATCTTAAAAACAAATTTACATGAGACAGATTAACAGGAGCACACAAACCCCAAAGTTTTATTTTTATTTTTTTAAGATTTATTTATTTGAGAGAGAGAGAGATCATGAGCAGGGGGAAGGGTAGAGAGAGAAGCTGACTCCCAGCTGAGCAGAGAGCCCGATGCAGGGCTCGAGCCCAGGACCCTGGACCCCAGGATCATGACCCGAGCCGAAGGCAGCCACCTAACCGACTGAGCCACCCACGTGTCCACAAACCCCAATGTTTTATTATGTGCACAGAGAGGCCCAATAATGAAATTGAGAATTAAAAAAATAACCAAGGTAGGTAGTTTTTATACTGTTTAGACAGAGACAATAAATCTGAGGAATTGACAATACAAAGAAAACTTAGCTTTGGGAGCTTCAATCAGTAAGAAATTCTAAACAGAATTTGGGCTGGGGTGGTAAATTAGTACAAAGTAACAAAGGTTGTTTCTACCTTTGTTACTTCTACCGCCGTCTGGGCTTTACATTTCCAATCTCTGGTGATAAGGATGTCTCCTCACCTCTTGGTACAGGGAGGCTACCTTTCACATAGGAGATTTATTTTCTGCTTGCAGGGTGACAGAGGAATGTCTGAGTGTCCTTTTTGCATAGGCTGTCTCTTAAGTAAATATTTTTTTTTAAAGATTTTATTTATTTATTTGACAGAAAGAGACACAGCGAGAGAGGGAACACAAGTGAGGGAGAGGGAGAAGCAGGCTTTCCGCCGAGCAAGGAGCCCAATGTGGGGCTCGATTCCAGGACCCTGGGATCATGACCTGAGCCGAAAGCAGATGCTTAACGACTGAGCCACCCAGGCTCCCCTAAATAAATTTTTTTAAAAAGATTTATTTATTTATTTGAGAGAGAGAGAGCCCACGTGCACACACAAGCAGGGGAAGGGCAGAGGGAGAGGGTGAGAGGCAGAAAAGCAGACTCCCTGCTGAGCAGAGCTCAATGCTGGGGGCGGAGGGGAGGCTATATCCTAGGATCCTGAGATCAGGACCTGAACCCAAACCCAGTCGTAGAGGCTTAACCGACTGCGCCACCCAGGTGCCCCTCTTAAGTAACTTTTATTTGGGGGCGCCTGGTGGCTCAATGGTTAAGCGACTGCCTTCTGCTCAGGTCATGATCCTGGGGTCCTAAGGTCCAGCCCCACATAGGGCTCCCGGCTTAGCGGGAGTTGGCTTCTCCCTCTGCCTCTCCCCCTGCTCATGCTCTCTTTCAGTCTCAAATGAATAAATAAAATCTTAAAAAAAAACACAAACTTTTATTTAAATTAATCAATATCCCAAAGTGGCACATTTGGGGGCAGCCTGCCCTTGGCCCCTACACCTGCAACCTGCTTTTTCTCCATTTCCCTACACAAGTTTATTCTCTTTGATGCCTCCATCCTTACTACTCTTCCACTCCCAACCTTGCCACACGTTTCTCAGCATCTTGATTAATTCAAAATCATTGCTTTTCTGTCTCTTCTCCTAATTGCGCGTTCTCCTTCGTTTTCACACACATTCTGCTACCCAGCTTCCATGTCCCCTCTTTCCCCAGCCTTGCATTCTGCTCAGTCTTTTTCTCCTAAGGTCTCCATGCCCCTTTCCACGTTCATTCTTTTCACTGCATACCCTCCTTGGCCAAAACTGGCCCAAGAGCAGGCACGGAGGAAAAGACTGCGCGCAGGTGACTCTGTGGGACCCAGCCCCTCCGCCCGGATTCCCGAGACGGGGGGGGGGGGGCGGGGGGGGCGGGGGGGGCCGGATGCCTGCGCGCCGCGGGCGCCATGCCACCCCGCACGTCCCGGACAGTGACGGGAAGGTGACGCTGAGCTCTGAGCTGGCCACCCGGCCACCCTCCCACCCGCCGCGCCCGCCCTTCCGCTCAGCGGCCGAGGGCTTGCAGGAACCCCCACCTCATTGGCCAGAGAAAGTTACAATTTCCAGGAATCGGAGGCATCTCTAGAGAGATGCAAAAAGTTATACAAAGGTTTTGCCTCAAGGGCAGACGTTCTTGTTCTGCACAACTAATCCCCCCAAATATCCCTTTTAGCATCACTCATTCGTGTCAGTCGCAAGCCCCTACTCCTCCATTTTGCCCCGACAATCATGCCTGTTTACCCTCGTGTCCCATCTGGTCTTTTCTTCCTTTGTCTCTTATTTTCTCACCTTTTATCCCCCCTCTTCTCTTTTCTATGTACGGTCCACATTTCACATGTCACCTGGCCTCGGATCTTTACAAAATCTTCTTCATGCCCCTGCAGCACCTTGATTCTGTTTTTTATTAAAGTCAATTTCATGTATAAAATAGATACAATTAATACGTTTTAGGTGCAGGAATCATGACTTCTGACAGATATGCACTCCCAGGCAAACACTGTAGCCCTGTAGATTTGCATCTCAGAAAGTTCCCTTAACACCCTGTTCCTTGCTGCAGTTACTCTTTCTTCAGTTGCACCTTGTATTTATTCCCAAGCATTATATATATATTTTTAAGCATTATATTTATTAAGTACCTTCTATGAAACAAACACTGATGTTACAGAAATAAATAAGAAACTAGAGCAGCACCGTTTAAAAGGGGAAGCACATACAATGTGACTCATGCTTTCTGCTCTCCCTCCACTTAGTATATATTTCTAATAATCCCTCCTTTTTAGACCCCCTGACAACTTGGTCACCTGACTAAACCTTCCTAAGAAATAAATGATTTTTTTCCCTCAATTTTCTTTTTTACCTAAGGAAGGCCAAGGGTGAATGCAACACACCAGACACAGAATCGCTGCTGAGTAGAAAGCAAGGTGAGAAGGGTACCACGTTAGGGAGAATTCCCTAGGGGGCTAGGAGGGGTCTTGCCCTAGCCTTGTGGGAATATCCCAGGCACTGTTTCAAAAACAAGTCAAGTCTGGAAATACAGCAGTAAAGGCTACTGGAAGGCTCCTTGGCAGGGGGATGGGAAGTGAATCTCTGGAATGGACTCATGAAAGAAGAGTCAGCAGGAACAACTGAGTTTAATGAGTCATATTAGAAAAGATGGAAAAGTAGGGAACTGACAAGACATAAAGAAAATGTGAAGGCCACCCCCCCCAAAAAGTATGATGTATGGGGGAGGGTGAAAAATCAATCTAAGAAAAGCACGCTTAGGGGCACCAAGATAAAAAATAAGAAAAGGAACAATAAAAGCAAAGACTTGTTGCAACGTTGATGTAAACCTGGCCCTCTTCCTCACCAGTGACACAGGGTTTCCACTTCCCTTTATAGGCACATATTACTCAAGTCTAGAAACCAAGAGAGCCGAATGAGGGGATGACTTCTGGATCCACATATGAGATATTCAAGTCACAAAACCAAGCCTATTTGATAGGCTGTTAGAAACATTTCAACAAAAAGAATGTGTTTTCTAGTGGGCTCAGAATTGAGGGTGAGTTCTTTCTTTATGCCTTCTTTTCCTTTTTTATATATAATAAAGCAGGTAAAAATGCACAAAGGTGAAGATCTACATTTGTATGCACCTATATAACCACTGCCCAGATCAAGATCTAGATTCTAGACCACTTGTTGCTCCCCAGGTTTCCTCGTGTCTATTCCAGTATATAGCCTCCCTTCCCAGAGGTAACCACTATACTTACGTCATCATCGATTAATTTTGTATATATAAATGGAGTCATGTCATATAGTATGTACTCTTTTGTGCTAGAAGTTTTTTTTCACTTAACATAGTGTCTGTATTATATAGTGTATTAGTAGCTCATTCCTTGCTACTGCTGAGTAGTATTACATTTGTGGATATGCCAGAATTTATTTATCCATTCTCCTTTTTTTTTTTTTTTAAGATAATTATTTATTTATTTGACAGAGAGAGACACAGCGAGAGAGGGAACACAAGCAGGGGGAGTGGGAGAGGGAGAAGCAGGCTTCCCGCTGAGCAGAGAGCCTGACATGGGGCTCTATCCCAGGACCCTGGGATCATGACCTGAGCCAAAGGCAGAAGCTTAATGACTGATCCACTCAGGCGCCCCTATCCATTCACCTTTTGATGAACACATTACTGTTTCTAGTTTTGAGCTATCACAAACATTCTTGACATTTGCCATACGTATGAATTCTTTTCTCTTGGTTATATACTTAGGAACAGGATTGCTGGGTTGCTATTTTTGGTCAATAAGTAATCAATTCTAAATAAAAACAAGTGAGCTACATCTGTGTCTTAATATGTGTACGGTATTTTAATAAACAATTTTTATACACATTGTTTCAGTTGATCTTCAAAACATTTTTGTGAAGTAAGTGGAATAGGTAATATTATCTCCATTTTACAGGTGTAGAAACTGAAACAAGGACAATTTAAATGTCCCATTTAAAGTCATAAAATTAACACATTCTGAATTAGGACAAGAAACAACATTTTCTGATTCCTAGTCAAATTCATTTTTCTTTTTATATTCCTCTTACTTCACTGGCCTCATGTGAATGGAGAGGTCACCCAAATGCCCACTCTACCCTGGACTGTCCCAATTTTAGCTCCAAAAGGGCCTGGGCAAATGGGGGATGGTTGGTCACTCTACAGAACAAAGAAAGTTGTCAAACGGATATCACACACAGCTTGCAAAGGAAAAAACAAAACCTGTCTGAGTCAGCTCATGTGTCCTCTTCCAGTCCCAAAGAAAAGATATTTTTAATCCAAGAGTAATGCAATTTCCACACATTTATGTCCTACGTATGTCAACTGTATTCCTTGACTTTGGAAATCACCTAGACTAGTGCTACTCAAATGTGGTCCATGGATCAGCAGCATCATCTCCAGGGAGCCTGTTAGAAATACAGATTCATACACCTTCCCCAGCCCTCCCCGCAACCCCAGGACTATCCCAGTCTCTATGGGTAGGGCTCAGGAATTTGTGTTTAACAAGCTCTCCGGGTTAGGGTCAAGGGAAGCTGTAGGAAAAGGGAGCTTAAAAGTTTGAGAAGATTTTATTTATTTATTTGACAGAGAGAGAAAGAGCACAAGCAGGGGGAATGGCAGAGGGAGAGGGAGAAGCAGGCTCCCCGCTGAGCAGGAACCTGATGCGGGGTTTGATCATGATCTGAGCCGAAAGCAGACGCTTAACTGACTGAACCACACAGGTGCTCCTAAATAAAATCTTTAAAAAATAAAAATAAAATAATAAATAAATAAAGACCTGTGGTTCCAATTTGAATATTTATGAATCTTTAAGAAAATCACTTTTCAAGTTTAACATTATCAGAAACTATACATGTGTAAGAATTATGAAGCCTAGAGGGGCGCCTGGGTGGCTCAGTCGTTAAGCGTCTGCCTTCGGCTCAGGTCATGATCCCAGGGTCCTGGGATCGAGCCCCACATCGGGCTCCCTGCTCGGCAGGAAGCCTGCTTCTCCCTCTGCTGCTCCCTGCCACTCTGCCTACTTGTGATTCCTCTCTCTCTCTGTGTCAAATAAATAAATAAAATCTTAAAAAAAAAAAAAAAAAGAATTACGAAGCCTAGAAACAGAGAAAGAAAGACTAGTTAATTTGAATCACTGGGGAGGGATAAACAGATGACAGGTTAGCATAAATAGAAGGAATCTGCTGAATGAGTATGCTAGCAAGGGCTGGGTTTGGCCCCCCAATTTGTGTTCCCTTAGGTTTTTGTGTGACTTCGCTGGAATCCACCCACATAGTTTGTTTCTACTCTGTTCCAGGACAGTTGTCCTCAACTCCAATCCAGTTTCTCATTGTCCATCTATTCTAGGCTCTCTCTTCCTTCCCTTCACTCTTCCCCAGGGAGGGGTTGCTATGGAGATGAAATCATAGTAAGCCAGCTGGTAAGAAAAACTGTGACAGAAGCAGAATGGGAGAGAGGGCAGAGAGAAAAATACAAGATTAAGACAAAAGAAAAAGACACAGACACAGATGAGACTTGAGGCATAGGTAATAAGATGCCATCAACCACTTACTTACAGAGATGGATGGGGACATACTGCCCACAGTTAGAGGTGCACAGCCATAAACAAAGCCAGGGACCTGAAATACATGTGGAGACGCAGGAGGGGACACACAGAGTCAGGGGCTGAACCAGATCACACCGGATCCTGGTGAAAACAGCCTCACACAGAACCTCACTGAGAGGAGCGGCAGGTCTAAGGAAGTATTCCAAGGAAGGGTCCAGTGGGAGGTTATACAGATGGTAACCTTACTTCTGTATTGTTTTTCACTTCCTTTTCTTGCTTGTGGTCTTCTGAGAGGCACATCCCAAAGACAACAAAGGCTAAGTCAGATCTTTCCCTTAGACATAACCCCTTTGGTCTCTCCACTATTCCTCCTTCCCTCTTTTCAATATTTGTATCTCAAAATTTCTACAGTTCTTTGTCTTTCTTGCTCTTTCTTCTTTTCTTTCCATTTCTCTCGGGTTACAAGCCACCATCTTAATGCTCCTTTTGTCTATCCCATTCTCTTTTCCAATATCTCCCTTTTCCTAAAGTCAGGGGCTCGATTCCAGGACCCTGGGATCATGACCTGAGCCGAAGGTAGATGCTTAACAACTGAGCCACCCAGGTGCCCCTGAACACAGAAAAATTTTAATGAGTTTTTAAAAAGGTAATGTTGAGAAAAATGAAGATATATACATAAATATGTATTCAGAAAGCCTACAAAATGCACAGCATTCTACTAAATAATGCAGAAGACCCAAAGTCCCTCCCCTCAAGTTGGTTACAATCTGGCCATTGAGGGGACAAGATAAAAAAGTTCTGAAGGAAGCCAAAGTGTTAAGAGATTCTGTTCCTGTGGGAAGAATCCAGAGAGCCTTCATGAAGTTTAGAATTTGGAATAGGTCTTGACAGATGACTGAGAGAAGAGAGAAGAGAGGCAGAGATTACAGAAGGGAATTTCAGGAAAATGGAATGGCCCTGGCAAAGGTATGGTGGTAGGAAGTTTGGGCAGAAGGTCGGGAAATAGGGCTTTGACCAATTTAGCTGAAGAGCAGGGTGCCTATAGGAGTCTAGTGAGAGATAATGCTGGGAAAGCAAGTTCAGGCGATGCTGCTGCAGTCTTTAAATACCAGACATGCTACTTTGACTCTATGCCCTTAGGTGGGTAATGAAGTAAAATCTTAATGCATTTTTTCCTTTTTTTACAGGACTATTTATCCTCCAGAGGTACCAGACATGTCACTTTTATCTTATACACTTTGTCCCAACTAAAATATGTTCTCTTCGTTCTGAGCTTTTTCTAATCTCCTCCTTCCATTGCTTCTCTCAACCCTACCCCTGAACCCCAAACTCTGTTGTTTCATTTCACTATCCTGTCCACTGTTTCAGTCAGAAGGCTTTCTGGATAGAAACCAACCTGGTGCGGTGGTGGTGGAAAGCACTTTCTGCAATCCATCTTCTCTCACTTCTATTTTTAGAACAAAGACAAGGTTGAAAATTAGAAAACCCAGGTAACTGAAGCTCAGACTATGGTCCCGACCTGCTCTGCTACAAACTAGCTAGTGATTAGTTAAGTCTCGGTCCGCTCATTCTAAAAGGTGGTCTTTTTAAATTTATTTTTAAAGATTTTATTTATTTACTTGTCAGAGAGAGAGAGAGAGAGAGCACGAGCGGGGAGATGGACACAGGGAGAGGGAGAAGCCGACTCCATGCTGAGCAGGGAGCCCGATGTGGGGCTCGATCCCAGAACCCTGTGATCAGGACCTGAGCTCAAGGCAGACACTTAACCAACTGAGCCACCCACGCATCCCTAAAAGGTGGTCTTAAGGCTGAAGGAGAAGGACCTAGCTGTTTTATTCTCTGCAATCTCAAGAGTTCCACAAATATACCACCTATAGAAATACTTAGTGATTTGTTACCCCAAGGAAGAAAGGTGATAAATTATAGAAATATTTTGACTATTAATTAGGTATTCACTTATCATTCCTCTTTCAAAAATACACTTGAAATTTCCAGGTTTTTAGAAGCTTCCCTGGTTCATTTATGTGCCTGGTATATATAGATACATTCAATGAATATCTGAATGAAAGAATGAATGAATGAATTTCCAGCTCTAAACATAAAGGTATAAGGGGAAGGATTATTTTTACCACCAGATTCTGAGTGGTAACACAGTTGTAATTTGAAAAATTAGAAGCATCTGAAGAGAGCTACCTGGTTGTTCTTTTTGGGCATGGCTGAGGAAAGAATTTATTTCTTCCCTTTTACTTTTTAGTTTCCATTAGCCCCCACTCCTTTCAGGTACGCAGAGAATGAAGCTCTTTACTCCTGCCTGTCTCATTATTTCCTCTTTGATCTTGACACCTGCAGTCCATACCAAGAAATGAAACATTCCCAGGAAAAGACTGGCACGTTCCCACCGTAGAGGACGTGCAGTGAAGAGCATTCTTTTGTCTCCCACACCTCTACCTCGAAGTACAAACAGTGACAGGAAGGTGACTTCTGCCCCGCCTGTTTCACCAGTAACACACTAGTGAACTTTATGAGCATAGCCACATCCCAAAATAGCTGCATGCCTCACTGGAGCCCCTGAAAGATAAGGCGAACAAAGCTTCCAGTTTAAGTTGTATTGTATTTATCTAATATTGAGAGGTGACAGAAGAAAAGCAGGATTATCCTCTTCTCAAGAAACATGACCTTTCTACTGGAAAAAATGAATGAAATATGGGGAAGAGAAACTAAAGGCCAGGAAGGGCAATGAGAAAAGTGAGAGTATAATTTTCCTTTAAGTAAAAAGTATAACAAAAGCCCAGGGCCAGATGGCTTCCCAGGGGAATTCTACCAAACATTTAAAGAAGAATTAATACCTATTCTTCTGAAACTGTTCCAAAAAATAGAAATGGAAGGAAAACTTCCAAACTCATTTTATGAGGCCACCATTACCTTGATTCCAAAACCAGACAAAGACCCCATCAAAAAGGAGAATTACAGACCAATATCCCTGATGAACATGGATGCAAAAATTCTCACCAAAATACTAGTCAATAGGATCCAACAGTACATTAAAAGGATTATTCACCACGACCAAGTGGGATTTATCCCTGGGCTGCAGGGTTGGTTCAACATCCGCAAATCAATCAACGTGATACAATACATTAACAAAAGAAAGAACAAGAACCATATGATCCTCTCAATAGATGCAGAAAAAGCATTTGACAAAGTACAGCATCCTTTCTTGATCAAAACTCTTCAGCGTATAGGCATAGAGGGTACATACCTCAATATCATAAAAGCCATCTATGAAAAACCCACAGCGAATATCATTCTCAATGGGGAAAAACTGAGAGCTTTCCCCCTAAGGCCAGGAACGCGGCAGGGATGTCCACTCTCACCACTGCTATTCAACATAGTATTGGAAGTCCTAGCCACAGCAATCAGACAACAAAAAAAAAAATAAAAGGCATCCAAATCAGCAAAGAAGAAGTCAAACTCTCCCTCTTTGCAGATGATATGATACTTTATGTGGAAAACCCCAAAGACTCCACCCCAAAACTGCTAGAACTCATACAGGAATTCAGTAAAGTGGCAGGATAGAAAATCAATGCACAGAAGTCAGTGGCATTCCTATACACCAACAACAAGACAGAAGAAAGAGAAATTAAGGAGTCGATCCCATTTACAATGGCACCCAAAACCATAAGATACCTAGGAATAAATCTAACCAAAGAGGCAAAGGATCTGTACTCAGAAAACTATAAAATACTCATGAAAGAAATTGAGGAAGACACAAAGAAATGGAAAAACGTTCCATGCTCATGGATTGGAAGAACAAATATTGTGAAGATGTCAATGCTACCTAGAGCAATCTACACATTCAATGCAATCCCCATCAAAATACCATCCACTTTTTTCAAAGAAATGGAACAAATAATCCTAAAATTTGTATGGAACCAGAAAAGACCCCGTATAGCCAGAGGAATGTTGAAAAAGAAAAGCAAAGCTGGCGGCATCACAATTCCGGACTTACAGCTCTATTACAAAGCTGTCATCATCAAGACAGCATGGTACTGGCACAAAAACTGACACATAGATCAGTGGAACAGAATAGAGAGCCCAGAAATGGACCCTCAACTCTATGGTCAACTAATCTTCGACAAAGCAGGAAAGAATGTCCAATGGAAAAAAGACAGTCTCTTCGACAAATGGTGTTGGGAAAACTGGATAGCCACATGCAGAAGAATGAAACTGGACCATTTCCTTACACCACACACAAAAATAGACTCCAAATGGTTGAAAGACCTCAATTTGAGACAGGAGTCCATCAAAATCCTAAAGGAGAACACAGGCAGCAACCTCTTCGACCTCAGCCGCAGCAACTTCTTCCTAGAAACATCGCCAAAGGCAAGGGAAGCAAGGGCAAAAATGAACTACTGGGACTTCATCAAGATAAAAAGCTTTTGCACAGCAAAAGAAACAGTCAACAAAACCAAAAGAAACCGACAGAATGGGAGAAGATATTTGCAAATGACATATCAGATAAAGGGCTAGTATCCAAAATCTATAAAGAACCTATCAAACTCAACACCCAAAGAACAAAGAATCCAATCAAGAAATGGGCAGAAGACATGAACAGACATTTTTCCAAAGAAGACATCCAAATGGCCGACAGACACATGAGAAAGTGCTCAACATCGCTCGGCATCAGGGAAATCCAAATCCAAACCTCAATGAGATACCACCTCACACCAGTCAGAATGCCTAAAATTAACAAGTCAGGAAATGACAGATGTTGGCAGGGATGAGGAGAAAGGGGAACCCTCCTACACTGTTGGTGGGAATGCAAGCTGGTGCAGCCACTCTGGAAAACAGTATGGAGGTTCCTCAAAAAGTTGAAAATAGAGCTACCATACGATTGCACTACTGGGTATTTACCCCAAAGATACAAAAGTAGGGATCCGAAGGGGTACATGCACCCCGATGTTTATAGCAGCAATGTCCACAATAGCCAAACTGTGGAAAGAGCCAAGATGTCCATCAACAGATGAATGGATAAAGAAGATGTGGTCTATATATAATGGAATATTATGCAGCCATCAAAAGGAATGAGATCTTGCCATTTGCAACGACGTGGATGGAACTGGAGGGTATTATGCTGAGCGAAATAAGTCAATCAGAGAAAGACATGTATCATATGACCTCACTGATATGAGGAATTCTTAATCTCAGGAAACAAACTGAGGGTTGCTGGAGTGGGGGGGTGGGGTGGGAGGGATTGGCTGACTGGGTGATAGACACTGGGGAGGATATGTGCTCTGGTAAGCACTGTGAATTGTACAAGACTGTTGAATCTCAGATCTTTACCTATGAAACAAATAATGCAATATATGTTAAGAAAAAAAAAAGAAGATAGCAGGAGGGGAAGAATGAAGGGGGGAAATCGGAGGGGTAGACAAACCATGAGAGACGATGGACTCTGAAAAACAAACTGAGGGTTCTGGGGGGCGGGAGGATGGGTTAGCCTGGTGATGGGTATTGAGGAGGGCACATTCTGCATGGAGCACTGGGTGTTATGCACAAACAATGAATCATGGAACACTACATCTAAAACTAATGATGTAATGTATGGGGATTAACATAACAATAAAAATTTTAAAAATAAAAAGCATAAAAAATGCCCAAATTTGATCACTGAACACTACTTAATATTGTTTTTTTTTTTTTTTACATTTGTTAATATTCTAAAAATTATGGAGACTGGGAGACAAAAGATTATTGGAGCACGTGGCTAGCTCACTTGGAAGAGCATGTGACTCTTGGTCTTGGGGTCATGAGTTTGAGCTCCATGTTGGCTGTAGAGATTACTAAAAAGGCAAATAAATAAACTTAAAAAGCAAAACAAACAAAAAAAACCTGGGAGCTATGAAAATTTTTCAAAGTGAGAAAAAGTAGTGCTTCATTATTTTCCCATTGAATTCTAGAAATATTACTAACAGATGGTTGGCATGCAATAAAAGGAAAGAGGAGTGATTAATTGGACACAGAATTAACTCATTAAGTTCACATCGTGTCAATTTTTCACCTAAGGTTTTACTACCCTTTTTTCCAATAAGGTTAGCCAAAAAAAAAATCAGAGAAATACCACAGACCAAGGTTTTAAAATCTAGGGTGTTATACGCAAATAATGAGTCATGGAACACTACATCAAAAACTAATGATGTAATGTATGGGGATTAACATAACATAATAATAAAAAAAAATCTAGGTACTATTCTGGGCCAGATAATTCTCTGTGATTGGGGTTAGTCCTGTGCCTTGTGAGATGTTTAGCAGCATTCCTGGTCTCTACCCACTAGATGCCAGTAGCATTTTCTTGGCCACAGCCACAGCAACCAAATAGGTCTGTAGAAAAATACCAAGTGTCCCTGGGGAGCAAAATCACTGCTGAGTGAGAACCATTCCCTTAGGAAATCTCTAATGAGATCCTTGTGTAAAAGACTGCAATACCTCACCCATTTAGAACTCAACTATTTGGAAAATGAACTTATTTTGTTTTTGTTTTTAAAGGTTTGATTTATCAGAGAGAGAGAGTGTGTGCGCCTGCACGCGCAGGAGTGCACGCACAGGGGGAGGAGCAGGCAGAGGGAGAAGCCTCTCTGTAGGACTCCATCCCAGGACCCTGGGATCATGACCTGAGCCAGAGGCCGATACTTAACCATCTGAGTCGCCCAGGCGTCCCAAACTAACCTATTTTGAATGTAAGTTATGAAAAACAAAAGAAAAAAGATTTTTTTCACTAGAGTGCAAAGCCTTCTTCATAGGAGGGCTCTGTTGGCCCCTCTAAGAAACCATACTCTTTCTCTCTTTCTAAATTACTATAAAATATTCACAACATACAATACAAAATGTTAATAACTGATACAGAGCATAAATTCGTTATCTGATTTCCAAATCAGCAACACTATATTAATAGAAAATTAGAAGAGATGTCTTATGCCACATGCAGGGGCCCTAACATACTAATGACAGCAAGAAAGGAAACTGACAAATTATAAAAAGTGAACAAACATAGGGGCGCCTGGGTGGCTCAGTTGGTTAAGTGTCTGCCTTTGGCTCAGGTCATGATCTCAGGGTCCTAGGATTGAGCCCCGCATTGGGCTCCCTGCTCAGCGGGGAGTCTGCTTCCCCCTCTCCCTCTGCGCCTCCCCCTTACGCTTGTTTTCTATCTCTCTCTCAAATAAATAAATAGCATCTTTTTTAAAAAAGTGAACAAACATGTTTTTGAAAGAATAACAAATCAGAGGAATATTAGTCCTATGTTCGGGATATGTTATCCAGATCACTTTAGTCCTTGGCATCCTACTTTACAAAAGACATGACTAGGATGATGAAGTATCTTGAAACAAGGTAATGAAGAGCAGCTGAGGGAACTAGTGTTATTTAGCTTAGAGAATCAGAGTATAGCGGATGACATGATAACTTTCTTCAAATATTTGTTGTGCTTCCCAAAATACGCATTTTTCAGTCATCCCAAATGGGAAGTAGATATCATATTTATATTACATTTTTTTAAAGATTGTATTTATTTATTTGAGAGAGAGAGAGAGAGAGAATGAGAGAGAGAGCATGAGGGTGGGAGGGTCAGAGGGAGAAGCAGACTCCCCGCCGAGCAGGGAGCCTGATGCGGGACTCGATCCCGGGACTCTAGGATCATGACCTGAGCCGAAGGCAGTCGCTTAACCAACTGAGCCACCCAGGCGCCCTATATTATATTTTTAATAATCTCAATGTCACAGAAAGAAGTTCCTAGTAATTAAAGCTATCCAAAACGGGCTGCCTTGTAAGGTAATGAATTTCTCACTGCTGATCGGATTTCCAGAGTCATCCATCTATTGCCTGTCTGCTCGCTCTACTTCAGTGGCTAAAAGGCATCTCAAACTAAGTGTAGCCAAAAGAGAAGCACTGATTCCTCTTCCAAAGCCTCAGATCGATTCCTTCCTTCCTTAGTCTTCTCCATCTTTGTAAACATTATCACCATTCACCCTTTTGCAAAAGCCAAAATGCTAGGAGCTCTTCAGGATTTCTCTTTCTCCTACCTTCCACATTTAACACAGCAGAAGTATTGTCAGGTTTACCTCCAAAATATACCCAGATTTCTTCTGCTCTCTACGGCCTCACCCTTGTCAAAACCATCATAATTTGTCACTTCATCTATTGCAATATGTCTCTCTCTTTTTTAAAAATTATTTACTTGGGCGCCTGGGTGGCTCAGTCGGTTAAGCGACTGCCTTTGGCTCAGGTCATGATCCTGGAGTCCTGGGATCGAGTCCCATGTCCGGCTCCCTGCTCAGCGGGAAGCCTGCCTCTTCCTCTGACCTTCCCCCCTTCTCATGCTCTCTCTCTCTCAAATAAATAAATAAATAAATAAATAAATAAATAAATAAATAAATAAAATCTTAAAAAAAAATATCTTAGGGGCACCTGGGTGGCTCAGTCATTAAGCGTCTGCCTTCGGCTCAGGTCATGATCCCAGGGTCCTGGGATCGAGCCCCGAATTGGGCTCCCTGCTCAGCGGGAAGCCTGCTTACCCTGCTTGTGTTCCTTCTGGAGTGGGGAGCCCGCTTCTCCCTCTCCCACTCCCCCTGCTTGTGTTCCTTCTCTCGCTGTGTCTTTCTCTGTCAATAATAAATAAAATCTTAAAAAATAATAATAATAATAAAAGATTTTATTTACTTTTTTCAAGTGATCTCTCCACCCAACATGGGGCTCGAACTCACAACCCCAAGATCAAGGGTCACATGCTTTACTGACTGAGTCAGCCTGGTACCCCAGCTTATTGTCTTTTAATCGGTCTTACTGATTCATTCTTATTCTACAATTCATTCTTCACAGAGGTATCAAAACTATATCTGGCACCTATCTCTCTCTCTTTCCTGCCTTCTTTCTACCACTATCCCCCTGGTTCACTAAGCTCCAGCCATATTAGGTCATTTTTCTGTCCCTCTATTATATTAGTTTCATTTCTGTTGCAGGGCCTGCCTGGAGATGTCTTCAAATGCCAGATTCCTTCTTGTCATTCAGGTCTGAGCTCAAAGCCTGTTCTTCAGAAAGGCTTCCTTCGAGCAGGCTGTCTATGTTGCCCTTCTCCCCACCCATCATTTATCATACCTTCCTGTTTTAATTTCTCTCATAGCTCTTATCATTATCTGAAATTATTTCTTTGGTTATTGTCTGTCCCCATTTCAACAGGGACCTTGTCTATCAACATTATTTGACCCATACTTTTAATGTCTAGAAGGAACTTGATACATACTTGATGCTCAATTAATATTTGTTGAGTAAATGGATAATCAAATAATAATATAGATGAACTGAATTAATTTCTTACATTTGGTAGAAAATTGCATTGGATAATTACAGATTGCTGAGCATTATTAATAACTCAGTGAGACTGAGGACTGTGAATTTATTTATTTATTATTTTTAAATTTTTTTAAAAAAAGATTTTATTTATTTGAGTGAGACAGTGAGAGAGAGAGTGAGAGAGAGAGAGAGCATGAGGGGGGTGAGGGGCAGGGGGAGGAGCAGGATCTCCGCTGAGCAAGGAGCCCGATGCAGGGCTCAATTCCAGGACTCCAGGACCGTGACTTGAGCCGAAGGCAGACGCCCAACTGACTGAGCCACCCAGGTGCCCCTTTAAAAAAATTTTTTTTTAAGATTTTATTTATTTATTTATTTGAGAGATTGAGAACACGACTGATGGGGGAGTGAGAGGGAGCAAGAGAACTCAAGCAGACTGTGCACGGAGCGCAGAGCCTGACATGGGGCTCAATCCCACGACCCCATTACAACCTGAGCAGGAATCAGGAGTCAGACGCGTAACCAACTGAGCCACCCAGGTGCCCCAATGACTGTGCATTTATAACAGTATCAATCCTCTTTCTAGTTTGTTCACTTTTTTCCGCATGCAGGGTGTAGTAGCAAAGAAGCCTAAACCAATCCTGGGAGTTTTTCATCAGGTGGGTGAAACAGTCCTATTGGACAAGAGGCTCAGGAATCTGGCATTTGAAGGCATCTCCAGGCTGGCCCTGCGGCAGAAATGAAATTTATATAATAGAGGGACAGAAAAAAGATTCAGACAACCAACCAGTTATTTTCAGAGGGTTAACGTACAGGAAATGACATCTCTCTACAGTATTGCTCAAGATTCTAAGGTATGGAGAAAATACTTCATCAGAGAAACAAACCTTTGCCAGCCTTTTCTTTTTTTTTTTTTTTTTTTAAAGATTTTATTTATTTATTTGACAGAGAGAGACACAGCGAGAGAGGGAACACAGGCAGAGGGAGTGGGAGAGGAAGAAGCAGGCCTCCTGCGGAGCAGGGAGCCTGATGCGGGGCTCGATCCCAGGACCCTGGGATCATGACCTGAGCCGAAGGCAAACGCTGAACGACTGAGCCAACCAGGCACCCCCCTTTGCCAGCCTTTTCAAACTCCAATCTCATCCCTGTTTTCCCCATTTACCCAGATGACCAGACCTCATGCTGTTTTAGAAAACGGATTTTGTTAATTTTCATTCCTTACCCTCACCTCACCCTTAATCCATTCATTCTAAAATCCTGCTTATTTTAGAAATTTTTATCTTCCATATCTTATCCTATCTATGGTCCAGGACACTGTTCCATCTCTTATTCCCAGGTCTGCCTCAAATTTCTCACTTTCTGCTTGTCTTTTCCTGCTGCCAATGAAATTCTAAAGTACCTCCATCCTGAAATACTTTCATTCTTCCTATACCTCAGCTTCTCTAAAGTACTCTGTCAAGGTACTCCTCTCTGTTGACTTCCTCCAAAGAGTGATTTATACTCCCTGTTTCTATTTCTTTCCCTCCTATTCAGCACCAACATATTTCAGAATAGCTAGTGGTCTGCATAGAAGTTCAGACCTCTCTATGAAATTACATACCTTTCACCAGCACTACCTTTGGTATGACTAGAGTTTTATTTATCTTATGAACTAAGGCTACCACCTATACCTATGGCTACATGCTTGTGAGAAGGTATGGTTTCCCTCAAAAAAAGCAGACTTCCTTTCATCTGGAGAAAAGAGGTAGGTCCATGAAAAGGAAACCAGAACTCTTACACATATGTATAAGGAAACTGGACCTCGTTCCCTTAGACTTTGATGTGTTGAGGACCCTCCCAAGAGGTACAAGGTTGGCCTCTGATAAATGGAACTAGGCCAAGAGCTTCTCAGCAAGATAGGGCTTCCATGAACCAGTTCACTGAAAGAGAAGTATCAAGTATCTATTAATCATCAGTTTTGTAATGTTCTTTTTTCTTCTTCTATCTCGTTGTCTTTGGAAAGTCTTGCTATAACATTCCAGGCTTATCTCAGTTGTATTGAGTATTGGAGGGTAGAGACAGAACTAGAGGAAAAGAAAAGCACTCTGCCCTCCTTGTGCTCCTTCCTTGAGGTTACCAAGATGGTAGGTACAGTCTTTAGCAATAATTTCCGAAGAAAAAATGTTTTTGCTTGAAGGTGCAAGCATTCTTCCACACATTCCATTGCAACCTCTCTGCTGAAGCTTCAGGTTCAATAAAGACATGAATAACCTAACTGTAAAACCAGTGACCTTCTTAGCTATTGTCCAATGGAAACTTTCTTCATATTTAAACTGTTATGAGCCCCCCAATCTCTCTCAGTTCCCACACCATTTTCTAGGTAGTCTTCAACTCTTCTAATTCTTAGTTCTACTTTTTTTTCCCTTGGTTCTTCTTCCTCAATGACTCTTACACACCAGGTTCATCTTTGAACAGCTTCTTGTGTTCTCAACCTCTCTCACAGAAGAAGGGACTTCTAAATTTGGTTTTCACTCCAAACATTCTTTTTTTTTTTTTTTAAGATTTTATTTATTTATTTATTTGAGAGAGAGAGAAAGAGAGCACAAGACGGGGGAGGGTCAGAGAGAGAAGCAGACTCCCCACTGTCCCACTGTGCAGGGAGCCCGACACAGGGCTTGATCCTGGGACTCTGGGATCATGACCTGAGCCAAAGGCAGATGTTTAACGGACTGAGCCACTCAGGCACCCTAAACAAACTTTTGAATTCCAGACCAAATTTATAATTGCCTGCTATGAATCTCTATCTGGATATCCTATAAGTACCTCAAGCTCAACATGCTCAAAACTGATCTTCCAAATCTGCTTGTGCTTAACCTCCCCTAATTGATTTCTCCACTTGGGTTAATCACATTACTAATTATCTAGTTCCTAAACTAAAATTTCTGATACTTCTATCTCCCTCACTTTCAAGCCATAAGTACTTTCAAATCTGCTTTCAGAAAATGTCCCTTAATACTGGACTAGTTAGGGGCACCTGGGTGGCTCAGTCGTTAAGTGTCTGCCTTCGGCTTAGGTCATGGTCCTGGGGTCCTGGGATCAAGCCCCGCGTCGGGTTCTCCGCTCACCTTCTCGCTCTCCCTCTGCCTGCCTCTCTGCCTATTTGTGCTCTCTATCTCTCTGTCAAATAAATAAATAAAATATTTAAGAAAAAAATACTAGACTAGTTATTGACAAGATCAAATTTTATTTTTTAATTTTTTAAAAAGATTTTGTTCATTTATTTGGCAGAGAGAGAGAGAGAGCACAAGCAGGGGGAGCGGCAGGCAGAGGGAGAGGCATTATTCATTATAGTCAAAAATGGAAGAAACCTTGGGCACCTGAGTGGCTCAATCGTTAAGCATCTGCCTTCGGCTCAGGTCATGATCCCAGGGTCCTGGGATCAAGCCCCACATTAGGCTCCCTGCTCGGCCAAGAGCCTGCTTCTCCCTCTCCCCCTCCCCCTGCTTGTGTTCCCTCTCTCGCTGTCTCTCTCCCTGTGTCAAATAAATAAATAAAGTCTTTAAAAAAAAAAAAAGGAAGAAACCCAAATGTTCATTAAGTGATCAATGGATAAATAAATGCAGTATAATCATCACATAATTAAATATTACTCATAGAAAGGGATGAAGTACATGTTACAACATGGATGAACCTTCAAACATCATGCTAAGTAAAAGAGGCCAGTCACAAAAGGTCATGTATTTTATGATTCCCTTCATGAAATGTCCAGAATAGGCAAATCCAC
Organism: Mirounga leonina; assembly: GCF_011800145.1. Taxonomy (NCBI): domain Eukaryota; kingdom Metazoa; phylum Chordata; class Mammalia; order Carnivora; family Phocidae; genus Mirounga; species Mirounga leonina. The sequence continues at coordinate 23,842,958 of NW_023270504.1, forward strand.
AGGGACAGAAAGTAGTTTAGCAGTTGCCAAGGGCTGGGAGAGGTTAAGGAGGAATGCAGAAAGACTGTTAATGATTATGGGGCTTCTTCTGGGGTGATAAAATGTTCTAAAATTGATTAATGGTTGCAAATCTCTGTGAGTATATTAAAAACCCTTGAATTGTAACACTTTAGGTGAGTTCTATGCCCCATGCTCATAGTCACTGCCTTAATTTGCAGTGAATACTAACTAGTCTCATTTTCTTCAATTTCCCCAGGTATAATCGTAAACTTCACAACACTATAGTTGTCTTTTTAAAAATATTTTATTTATGTATTTATTTATTTGAGAGAGAGAGAGCTTTGCGGGACAGGGGGCTGGCGAGGAGCAGAGGGAGAGGGACAAGCAGACTGAGCTGAGCGCAGAGCCTGACTCGGGGCTTGATCCCATGATCCCGAGATCATGACCTGAGCCAAAATCAAGAGTCAGACACTTAACCCATTGAGCCAGCCAGGCGCCCCTATAGCTGCTTTTTAAAATACAAATCTGTTGGGGCACCTGGGTGGCTCAGTTGTTAAGCATCTGCCTTCAGCTCAGGTCATGATCCCAGGGTCCTGGGATCAAGCCCCACATCGGGCTCCCTGCTCAGCGGGAAGCCTGCTTCTCCCTCTCCCACTCCCCCTGCTTGTGTTCCTGCTCTCACTGTGTCTCTCTCTGTCAAATAAATAAAATCTTTGAAAAAATAAAAATAAAATACAAATCTGTTCTAAGCAAAACATGTAACATGCAAATTATAAAGGATAAACCTTATAAATATGACCACATAAAGTTAAAACTTTCTATTGTAATAAAACACCATCAAATTAAAAAAATTGGCAAAGAAGCGTGCAACTCATAGGACAAAGGCTTAATTTTCATAATATACAAAGAAATCTTTCAGAGCAATAAAAAAAAGCGAACAATAAAAGACAATAATAGGCCAAGCACAGGAACAAGCATTCGTACGGGAAGAATCAGTAATGGCCAAAACAAAAAGACATCCAAATTTAGTAACAAAACAAACAAAAATAAAAAGGGTTTTTGTTTTGTTTTGTTTTGTTTCTCCTACAGGGCCTATTGGTAAAAATTATGACAAGTTGATGACCGACAATACCAAGGCCTGGCTCAAGTTTTAGAAAATAGACACTTGGAAGTAAATGTAAAATTTGTAAACCTTTTTAGATAACAGCTTGACAATATCTACTAAAATTTGAATATTTATACTTTTTGAGCCATGATTTTTACCGTGCAGGGATCCTACAAGATACTGCCACAGTATATGCAGATTAAAGTATAAAGATGATCACTGTAGCATGGAGTTGGAGGAAAAGTCTGGAAACAAGACAAATGTCTAAGGAAGTTTATTTTTATTTATTTATTTTTTAAGATTTTATTTTATTTATTTGACAGAGAGAGAGACAGCGAGAGAGGGAACACAAGCAGGGGGAGTGGGAGAGGGAGAAGCAGGCTTCCCGCACAGCAGGGATCCCTGATGTAGGGCTCGATCCCAGGACCCTGGGACCATGACCTGAGCCGAAGGCAGATGCTTAACAACTGGGAACAGGTTAGCTCCCACCTCTACCCCCGCCCCCAGGGCCTTAAAAGGGGCCTCTGCAAAGGAAGGGCCTTGAAACTGAAGCTTTATTAGCTTCATGGCCAATGGGCTGCTTCCTGGGAGTATAAGGTGCAATTCACAGACCTTTAGTTTTGAAACTTGCTATAGGTTTAATTTACTTTTTTTTTTTAAGATTTTATTTATTTATTTGACAGAGACAATAGCAAAAGAGGGAACACAAGCAGGGGGAGTGGGAGAGGGAGAAGCAGGCTCCCCGCCAGGACCCTGGGATCATGACCCGAGCCAAAGGCAGACGCTTAACGACTGAGCCACCCAGGTGCACGTAGGAAATTTATTTATTTATTTATTTTTAAATGTCGGGCGCCTGGGTGGCTCAGTAGGTTAAGCATCTGCCTTCTGCTCAGGTCATGGTCCCAGAGGCCTGGGACTCCCTCTGCCTCTGCCCCTCCCCCTGCTTGTGCGCTCTCCCTTTCTGCCAAATAAATAAATAAAAATCTTAAAAAAAAAAAAATTAAAATTAAAAATGTTGCCTATAATCTCACCTTGCACTATTACTCCCCCTTACTTACCAGTTACAACATTGATATTTTTTCAGTTTCCCAGGAAATACTCTGTTGCTTAGGGCCCTCTAAATATGTTCCCTCTGCCAAGAATGCTCTTTTCTTCCACAGCTAGCATATTCTTTTAGGTCCCAGCTTCAATGTCACTACTAAGAAAGGCCTTCCCTGCTCACTCTTCCTTAAAGAAGATCCTTCTCCATTAATTTCTGTTTTAAGTGCTTGTTGCTTCCTTCAATGCCCCGCTTGGTATCTCCTGTAGAGTGGGCTTTCAATAACTATAGAATGAATAAATGGTACAGCTATCAATAAAATACTATGTCATTATTAAAAAGAATAAAATGTAAACTATATATATTGACTTGAAAACATGTCTAGGTATATGTTTCTTCACTGTCTATTTTACTCCTTTTTTTCAAGTAAGTGCTATACCCAACGTGGGGCTCGAACTTAAGACCCTGCGATCAAGAGCCTCGTGCTATACTGGCTGAGCCAGCCAGGCGCCCCTCTTCACTGTATAGAATATATGTTCATTGTAAAAAATATATATATGTTAAAGTATATATATTTATTTATTTTTAAGATTTTATTTATTTATTTGACAGAGAGAGACACAGTGAGAGAGGGAACACAAGCAGGGGGAGTGGGAGAGGGAGAAGCAGGCTTCCCACTGAGCAGGGAGCCCCTTGCGGGGCTTGATCCCAGGACCCTGGGACCATGACCTGAGCCGAAGCAGGCGCTTAACGACTGAACCACCCAGGTGCCCCTAAAATATGTATTTAAAATAATTTATGTTCATTGTAAAAAAAAAAGTAAAAAGTACACAAATATAAAAAGTAAAAAGTTAAAGACATCCACTGCATTCCTATTCAATTTCAAGATTAACTGGTTAAACTCTGGGGGTGTGTATACACAATACATGACACACATATATGTACACACATTATAGATGAATACATACACATGCTCTCTGTATATATGTATAATTTATTTATTTATTTATTTTTAAAGATTTTAAAAATTTATTTGACAGAGAAAGACACAGTGAGAGAGGGAACACAAGCAGGGGGAGTGGGAGAGGAAGAAGCAGGCTTCCCGCGGAGCAGGGAGCCCGATGCGGGGCTCGATCCCAGGACCCTGGGATCATGACCTGAGCCAAAGGCAGACGCTTAATGACTGAGCCACCCAGGCGCCCCTATATGTATAATTTAAAAAATGGTGTTATATAAATACATATATCATTTTACCATTCTGATATTTTTTCACTCAACAATGTATCATGAACATTCTTTTATATCAGTACATTTCCATATGCTACACAGTGGCCCATAATATGGTAGTGGACACCATAATTTATTTTCCATTTAGGATGCATTGCTATTGCAAATAATGCTGCAATAAACATCTTTGTGCATTTATCCTTGTGAACTTCTGAGAGAATTTTGTAGGAAAAATTTATAGATAGAAAACTGCTACTTCAAAGGTAGTTATATTTTAAATTTTGAAAAGAATTGGTAGATTTCCCTTTCCTAAAGTACTAATTTTTATTCCCACCAAGTGTGTAGAGTATCTTATTATATTTCCACCCAAACTAAATATTGATCATTCTTCACCCCCTCCCCCCCACCCCCAAGAGCTAGCACACATACAAAGGCGGGAGGAGCAGAGGGAGAGAGAGAATCTTAAACAGGTTCCCCACAGAACCCGATGCAACATGAGGCTCAATCTCATGACTCTGAGATCATGACCTGAGCCAAAATCAAGAGTTGGACACTTAACTGACTGAGCTACCCAGATATGCCCCTTGATCATTCTTTTAAACTTGTCCAGTCTCATAGGCAAAAATAGGATATCATTTCTATACTGATTATTATTTTCTTTTTTTTTTTTTTAGCAGGCTCCCAAGGAGCAGGGAGCCCGATGTGGGACTCGATCCCAGGACCCTGGGATCATGACCTGAGCCGAAGGCAGACGCTTAACCATCTGAGCCACCCAGGCGCCCTCTATACTGATTATTATTAATGAAGTAGACTATATTTAATATGCTCATGTTTTTGTTGTAGTTGATTATGTTTATGTGATCTGCCCCCTCACAGGAGATACTCACTATGGGGCACCTGGGTGGCTCAGTCGGTTAAGCGTCTACCTTCAGCTCAGGTAATGATCTCAGGGTCCTCAGATTGAGCCCCATGTTGAGCCCCATGTCCAGCCCTACGTCTGGCTCCCTGCTTAGCAGGAGTCTGCTTTTCCCTCTCCCTCTGCTCCTTCTCCCCTCTCCACCCCCCCACCCCGTGTGCATGCATGCGCTCTCTCTCAAATAAATAAATTAAGATCTTAAAAAAAAGAAGATACTATTACTTCAAAAAGGGCAAAGTATGATTAGAATGATCTCATTCTTATAAATGAATGAGTTATATATAAACACATTACACACATGTACATGTGCACAGGAAAAAATATGGAGCATTATACCAAATGGTTAACTCTAATGAGTGGGATTATAAAAACTTTTCAGCACTTTATCTGAGATATATTTTTCTGGAATAAATGAAGAAGGAAAAAAAAAGAATTAAGCATGCTCTGTTTGGGAGTAACAAATAATAGTGAAAAACATTTTTAAACACTGATCTAATTATATCACTGTTGTGTTCAAAATTCTTCAATGACTGCTTTCTGCAGTATAAAATTCATAGGAGCACTCCAAACCTTACACAACTGACCTTTCCATCCTCCTCATTCCCTCCTACTTAATCTGATCACACAGACTACCTCTGTACTCTTTTTTTAAAAAAAAATTATTTGTTTGAGAGAGAGAAAAAGAGGGTGTAGGGGGAGGGGCAGAGGGAGAGGGAGACAAGCAGACTCCCTGTCGAGTGAGGAGCCTCATGCGGGGCTCAATCCCAGGACCCCAAGATCATGACCTGAGCCAAAATTAAGAGTCAGACACTTAACTGACTGAGCCACCCAGGCATCCCACCTCTGTACTCTTTGTGTCATATTTTCTCTCTCTGTAATATAGTTATTTACTGTTTCTGCCAGTTGCCATACCTTTAAAGCCCAGCTCAAATGTCCCTCCGCTTGTGCTCTTTTCAATGCTCAGAAACAATTAATTATGCTCTTCTGAGGACTTACACAGTACTTTTTTTTTTTTTACAGTTCTATTATAGGCCTAGCCATAATATGTATGAACTTGAATGCACACAGTAATTTCTTTAGTTTCCCTTCATTTTCTTCCAGCACTGAGTAAAGGGCCTAGTATTATAAAGGAGCAGTTATGTGGGGCAGAATGGCAATAGCCCAAGTCACTACAGAATTATCAGTCTTAAGAGAGATAGAAGCATAAGAGACCTATGAGACTCATAAATCCCATGGTGACCCCACAGAAGACTGTGCACCCCCCAGATTACCATGTGCATGGGAGTTTATGTGAATGCTTCCCCCACACCCCAGCCGTGCATGGCTTCCCGTCTCGCATAGGGACTTGGGGTAGAGATACAAAATTGAGGCAGAAGGAAGGGTGTGGCAGTGTCCAGGAAGGCTTCCTCTTCGAGAAGGTAAGTTGAGAAAGACCTGAAGGCTTGCTGCTAGTTGCCCGGACAATATAGGAGGGAGGGAGATAGGAGAAAATAGTGTTCTGGGTTGAGGGTACAGTGTAAGAAGGAGCTTGAAGGATAGAGTATGGTATGTTTGTGATCCTGCAGAAATTTCTGCATGGAAGTATAGAGGGCCAAGGGATGAGAAGAGGCTGGGAAGCAAGAAGGGTTCATAACACAAAAAACCTAATATGCTAGGTTAAGGAGTTTGGACTTTATTCTGAGTACCACAGATTAGCACACTAATAACATGAGCATGAATTTTAGAAAGATTACTGACTAAGCTTACTAAAACTCTTTAGGGGCTTTTATACAAAAGATGACAATGACTTGAACTGAGGTCCTGGCAGGCGGGCTCAGAATACCACGTATCGAAAAGACTCAAAATATAAACCTCATGCAAACCTCTGTTTTCAAGTAAATTTCCTTGAGAGGCAGATCTTATGATTTCTTGTTTGATTTGGTTTTTCTTAAACTTCAGATGGCAAAAATAAGATATAGAAATAGTTGTGACAAAGCAGGAAAAATAATACAGAACCTGACCTGGGGGTATTCAGTCAAACATTTACTGATCAACTATTTTATATTGAGTCTTTGGCACAGTTCTCTGTATACCCATAGACAGATAGTCTTATGACTTAAAGCCACTGGTAAGCTTCTAGATATGTGCTAGCTGATCATGGAGGAGAGCCTTTCTGAGAGCTGGTGGCCCTCCTTGCAGAAGAAAGTCTTTTAGAAAATATTTCAGCTAATCTCAGTTTGTTTCTCCAGAACAGAGACAAGATTACATATTCATTAGAAGATCAGGTGCTGACTAACTTGGCATTTACTCCCCTTTAGCATTCATGACCTTGAGTTCTATTGGTTTGGGAAGAATAACCTCTCATTTATGCACTATAAAGAGCCTGTGCGGACTGACCTCTCCCTCTCTCTCTCTCATGTTGGAAAGAGCTATTCTCCCTCAGGCGCGCCACACTTTCACCACGGGGATTTCCCCACGTCTGGGGCATGTTTATTTTCATCTCTAATTGTTCCATATCACTTTCTTTCTCCTGCTTGGCTTTTATCATTGCCACTTTGGAGCCATAGATAACACTTTATAACCTCAGAACAAAAACTATTTGGAATGTTGGGTACTCAGGGAGAGGTGTGTGGGAGGGAGCCTAGGCAAGAGAAGGGGAAAGGTGAGGCACGCTGACACCCCCTGGCAGTAGGTAGGGGAATCTCCACCTGCAAAGGCCTGGAGACAATGGTTCTTGCTTATGGGTCAGAGTCAGGTTCTGAAAACTCAAAAAATTAGACAATCTCTAAGGTCTCTTCCCATTTAAAAATTTTACAATTCTCAATGTGAGATTTCACCAACATATCTATTCATAAGGCTGGTAGGTAAGGAGAAAAAAATCATTCTTCACTGAAATTAGGATTGAGGACTTGAGACTCTGAAAAATCTGGGAATAATATTAATTAAATTTCTGGGATTTCCTACAGTTCCTTCAGTAGATTCCTGTAAAAGTTATCCAAAACATTTAACAACCTTTTGCCTCTAACTTTCAGCCCCTCTTAGAATCCAATCACCAGTGAGACAAAATTACAGGCATACCTTGTTTTACTGCACTTTGCTTTGCTTGCTTTACTGTGCTTTGCAGATATCGCATTTTTTATAAATTTAAGGTTTGTGGCAACCCTGTGTTGAGCAAGTCTATCAGCAACGTTTTTCCAACAGCATTTGCTCACTTGGTATCCCTGTCACATTTGGTAATTCTCACAATATTTAATTTTCATTATTATTATATTTGTTATGGCAATCTATGATCAGTGGTCTTTGATGTTACTACTGTAACTGTTTTGGGGTGCCCCCGAATGTGCCCATATAAGATGATGACCTTAATGGATAAATGTTAGTGTGTCCTAAGTGCCCCACTAACTGGCCATTCCCCTGACTCTCTCCCTCCCCTCAGGCCTCCCTATTTCCTGAGACACAACAATATTGAAATTAGATCACTTAATAACCCTATGATAGTCTCTAAGTGTTCAAGTGAAAGGAAGAGTTGTAAATCTCTCACTTTAAATCAAAGCTAGAAATGATTAAGCTTAGTGAGGAAGGCATGGTGAAAGCTGAGACAGGCCTCTTGCACCAAACAGTTAGCCAAGTTGTAAATACAAAGGAAAAGTTCTTGAAGGAAGTAAAAAGTGTTATTCCAGTGAACACGGAAAGATAAGGAAATGCAACAGCCTCATTGCTGATATGGAAAAAGTTTCAGTGGTCTGGATAGAAGATCAAACCAGCCACAACAGTCCCTTGAGCCAAAGCCTAATCCAGAGCAACGCCCTAAGTCTCTTCAATTCTAGGAAGACTAAGAGAGATGAGGAAGCTGCAGAAGAAGAGTTTGAAGCTAGCAGAGGTTGGTTCATGGGGTTCAAGGAAAGAAGCCGTCTCTGTAACATACAAGTGAAGGTGAAGCAGCAAGTGCTGATGTAGAAGCTACAGCAAGTTCTCCAGAAGATCTAGCTCAGATCATTAATGAAGGTGGCTACACTAAGCAACAGATGTTAAATGTAGACAGACTGCCTTTTATTGAAAGAAGGTATGGGGACGCCTGGGTGGCTCAGTCGGCTAAGCGTCTGCCAAGCGTCTGCCTTTGGCTCAGGTCATGATCCTGGGGTCCTGGGATCGAGTCCCACATCAGGCTCCCTGCACAGCAGGGACCCTGCTTCTCCCTCTGCCTGCCGCTCCCCCTGCTTGTGCTCTCTCTCTCTCTGTCAAATAAATAAATATAAATAAATAAATAAATAAAGGGACGCCTGGGTGGCTCAGTTGGTTGAGCGGCTGCCTTCGGCCTGGGTCGTGATCCCAGGGTCCTGGGATCGAGTCCCGCATCGGGCTCCTTGCTCAGCAGGGAGCCTGCTTCTCCCTCTCTCTCCCTCTGCTTGTGCTTTCTCTGTCAAATAAATAAAATCTGAAAAAAAAAAAAAAATACAAACAAGCTTAGAAAGAAAGAAGGAAGGAGAGAAACAAGGAAAGAAAGAGAAAGAAAGAAGATGTCATCTAGCTTTCATAGCTAGAAAGAAGTCAGTGCCTGGCTTCAAAGTTTCAGAGGACAGGCTGACTCTCTTGTAACGGCTAATGCAGCTGGTGAGTAAGCTGAAGCCAATGCTCATTCACCATCTGAACAAACTATGCTCAAGAATTTTGCTAAGTCTACTCTGCCTGTGCTCTCTAAATGGAACTGCACAGCCTGGATGACAGCACATCTGTTTACAACATGGTTTACTGAGTTTTTTTTTTGTTTTTTTTTTTTATTTGAGAGAGAGAGAATGAGAGAGAGCGAGTACATGAGAGGGGGGAGGGTCAGAGGGAGAAGCAGGCTCCCCGCCGAGCAGGGAGCCCGATGCGGGACTTGATCCAGGGACTCCAGGATCATGACCTGAGCCGAAGGCAGTCGCTTAACCAACTGAGCCACCCAGGCGCCCAGTTTACTGAGTATTTTAAGCCCACTGTTGAGACCTATTGCCCAGAAGAAAATATTCCTTTCAAATATGACTGCTCATTGAGAATGCATCTGATCACCCAAGAGCTCTGATGGAGATGTCCAATGAGATTCACACTGTTTTCATTACTGCTAATACACCATCCATTCTGTAGCCTGTGGATCAAAGAATAAGTCTACTTCAAGTCTTATTATTATTATTTAATATTTATTTATTTGAGAAAGAGAGTGCATGCACATACAGGGGGAGGGGCAGAGGGAGAGCAAAAGAGAGAATCTCAAGCAGACTCCCTGCTGAGCACAGAGCCTAATGTGGGGCTTAATTCCAGGACCCTGAGATCATGACCTAAGCCAAAATCAGGAGTTGGACGCTTAGCCAACTGAGCCACCCATGCACTCCTCAAGTCTTATTATTTAAGAAGTACATTTTGTGAGGCTAACATAGCTATAGCTAACACAGGTAGTGATTCCTCTGATGGACCTGGGCAAAGCAAATAAAAAATTTTGTGGAAGGGATTTACCATTTTAAGATTTATTTATTTATTTTGGTGGGGGGAAAAGAGAGAGACCATGAGCGTGTGTGTGAGCAGGGGGAAGGGCAGAGGGAGAGGGAGAGAATCCTTAAGCAGACTCCCTGCTGAGCACAGAGCCTGATGCAGGGCTTGATCCCACGACCCTGAGATCATGACTTGAGCCGAAATCAAGAGTTGGACGCTTAACCAACTGAACCACGCAGGTGTCCCAGGGATTCACCATTTCAGATGCCATTAAGAACATTCATGATTCAGGGTGCCTGGGCGGCTCAGTCGGTTAAGCGTCTGCCCTCTCCCTCTGCCTGCCACTTCGCCTGCTTGTGTTTTCTCTCTGTCAAATAAATAACATCTTAAAAAAAAAAAAGAACATTTGTGATTCATGGGAAGAGGTCACAGTATCAACATGAACAGGAGTTTGGAAGAAGGTGATTTCAGCTCTCACTGATGACTTTGAGAAGTTCATGATCTCTGTGGAGAAGGAACTGCAGATGGGATGGAAACAGCAAGAGAATTGCAGTCGGAAGTGGAGCCTGAAGATGTGACTGAATTGCTCCAATCACATGATCAAACTTGAACAGATGAGGACTTGCTTCTTATGGAGGAGCAAAGAAAGTGGTTTCTTGAGATGGAATCTACTCCTGTTGAAGATGCTGTGAAGATTGTAGAAATGACAACAAAGGATTTAGAATATCACATAATCTTAGTTGATAAGACAGCAGCAGGGTTTGAGAGGATTGACTCCAATTTTGAAAGAAGTTCTACTGTGAGTGAAATGCTATCGAACAGCATCGTGCACTACAGAGAAATCATTTGTGAAAGGAAGAATCAATCAATGGGGGGGCAGACTTCACTGTTTTCTTATTTTAAGAAATTGTCTTGGGGTGCCTGGCTGGCACAGTTGGTAGAGCATGGGACTCTTGATCTGGGGTCTTGAATTCAAGCCCCATGTTGGGCCTAGAGCTTACTTAAAAAAAAAAGAAAGAAAGAAACTGTCACAACCACCCCAGTCTTTAGCAACCACCACCCTGATCAGTCATCAGTCATTAATCTCAAGGCAAGACCCTCCACTAGCAAAAAGATTACCACTGGTTGAAAGCTCAGATGATGGTTAGCATTTTTAAGCAATAAAGTATTTTTAAATTAAGATATGTACATTGTGGACACCTGGATGGCTCAGTCGGTTAAGCACCTGCCTTTGGCTCAGGTCATGATCTCGGGGTCCTGGGATCAAGTTCTGCATTGGGCTCCTTGCTCAGCAGGGAGTCTGCTTCTCCCTCTGCCTCTGCCTGTTGCTCCCCGTTTGTGCGCTCTGACAAATAAATAAAATCTTATATAAAAAAAAGATACGTACATTGTTCTTAAATTTAGCATGATGCCAGTGCATACTTAATAGACTATGGTATAGTATACACATAACTTTTGTATGCACTGGGAAGCCATAAAATTCATTTGACTTGCTTTATTGTGATATGTTTTATTGTGCTTGTCTGGAACTGAACCTGCACTATCTCTGACATATGTCTGTATTAGCTAGGCAATTTGTTTAAGAAGTGAAATGGGTTTTGAAGAGAATTCATTCTTAACTTGAGGGATGAAAAAGAAACAGGTGAGTTGCCAGATTTAGCAAAAACCAAACAGAACGCCATTAAAATTGAATTTCAAATGAATGGTGAACACTTTTTATACTATTAATACATCCATGCAATGTTTGAGACATACTGATACCAAAAAACTATTTTATCTAGCAACCCAAACCAGGTAGCTAAAGTTCCATCTCATAGGTTGTCAGGAGGATTAAATCAGATAAAGTGGCAAAGTACCTAATATAATGTCAATAAATAAAAGTTCTTCTTGCCTCTCCTTATGCTGAGGAATATGATACTAATAATTTTCAATTATTCATGTGTAGATTGTCCAGTCACCCAGCATACTTCTGGTTCATTTCTGCCCCCCCCCATCCATTTATCTCAGCTACAGAAATGAAACATATGAAAAAATACTTAATATTGAGTAAAACACAATTATAAAAGGAAATCTGAGGGGCGCCTGGGTGGCTCAGTTAAGCGTCTGCTTTAGGCTCAGGTCCTGGGATCAGGCCCTCCATTGGGCTCCCTGCTGGGAGTCTGCTTCTCCCTCTCCCTCTGCCCCTCCCCCCTGCCTGTGCTGCCCCCCCCCAAGTAAATAAATAAAATCTTTAAAAATAAATAAATAAAAGGAAATCTGCTACTGGATAGTGGTCATAAATACTGTGGTTTAAGGATACAATAGCTTCCAATAGCACAAACGATCAGCTTTATACTATGCAGCTTCAGGCGTTAGAAAGAATATATGGTATTAAGTGCAAAAGCCTATTACAAACAGTATACCTTGGCTAAGTTCTGCTTTGAGGTTTAGATCCATAACATCAGTGCTAGGCACTGAATTATGGGAGGACTGAGTATGTTAAAGTCCTTTGGAAATTGTAAAGCTCTGAGCTGTGGGCGCTGAGTCCCATAAAGCACTGAAAGTGAGGATTCCTTGAACCAGAGGTCAGGAAATAGCTCACCCCACAGGCAGTCATTCCTCTGAGGCATTTCTTTTCATATGTAGCTTCGGAAATCAGAGTGTCATTTGCACAGCAAAATGACTTCTTCGCTTCCCGGGGTATCTCCTTAACTCCCACTCTGGACATTAGGCAACCCATCTTTACCTCCTCTTAAGATAGTATGTCAACTGCAGTTTCATGCCAATTGCAGTTCCTATTTTCTGATGACAGGGCTTTGGGGTTTTGTTTGTTTATCTGAAGATCCATTGTCAACATCCCTCACCAGAATGTTACATTTGTTATAGTTGATGAACCTACACTGGCACATCATTATCACTCAACATCCATAGTGTATGTTAGGGTTTACTCTTGGTGTTATACATTCTATGTGTCTGGACAAACCTATAATGACTTGTATCGCCCATTACAGTATCATGCAGTGTAGTTTCAGTGCCTTAAAAATCGTCTATGTTCCACCTACTCATCCCTTCCTTCCCCTCCAACCCACTTTTAATGAAATAATTTTCCAGATCTTCAACTTTCGTGTGTTTCCTTTCATGAAGCAGCTTTTCTTCAGAATGTGCTGGGTTTGGGCGCCTGGGTGGCTCAGTCGGTTAAGTGTCTGCCTTCAGCTCGGGTCATGATTTCAGGGTCCTGGGATCAAGTCAAGTCCCGCATCTCTCTGGCTCCTTGCTCAGTGGGGAGTCTGCTTCTCCCTCTCACTCTCCCTCTGTCCTCTCTCTCTCAAATAAATAAATAAAATCTTAAAAAAAAAAAAAAAGAATGTGCCGGGTATGCTCTTTTTTCTTTCCCACTTTTCACTGCTTTCTCCTCATTTGCAAAAGAAAAACATATCTCTAACCCATCTTAAATTGTTACTGTGGTGCAATAGGCAAAATCCGAGAGTGCATAGCTCCTGAGGGACAGAGCTGTGGCAGTCATTATGGCATTGATGGGAAATATTAAAGCAGGCAATGCCTTATTTCATCCAGTGTTACTCAGAGTGTGATCATCCATGGATGGACAAGATCAGCATCTCCTGGGAGCTCGGAAGACAAGCAAATTTTCAGCTCCACCCTAGACCTGCAGAGTCAGAACGCCTGCAGGGTGGGACCAAGAAATCTGTACTAACAAGCCTTCCAAGTGACTCTTACGTGTGCTAAAGTTTTATTTATTTATTTATAAATACAATTTATTTATTTATTTATTTATTTATAAAGATTTTATTTATTTATTTGAGAGAGAGAAAGCATGAGAGAGGGGAGGGTCAGAGGGAGAAGCAGACTCCCTGCCGAGCAGGGAGCCCGATGCGGGACTCGATCCCGGGACTCCAGGATCATGACCTGAGCCGAAGGCAGTCGCCCAACCAACTGAGTCACCCAGGCGCCCCCAATTTAGTTATTTTTTTAAAGATTTTATTTATTTATTTGAGAGAGAGAGAGTGTGTGACCAGGGTGGAGAAGTAGAGGGAGAGGGAGAAGCAGACTCTTCGCTGAGCAGGGAGCTCCATCCCAGGACCCTGGGATCATGGCCCAAGCCAAAGGCAGACACTTAACTTGACTGAGCCACCCAGGCGCCCCAGTGTGCTAAAGTTTTAGGAGCATCAACTAGTAAAGAAACCCTATGCAAAGTTCCATAGTTCTTGTCTGTCTTAGAATTAAGAAGGAAGATGGTTGACACAGGGATATAAATTAACATTTTTACTTGAAATAAAAAAACCTCAGACTTTTTTTTACAGAAAGTGTGAATGAGCTTACTGGTTTGCCATTTGGTTTGTATTTCTACAAACTCGTGAGCTATGTCTATATCTAAAGGCTTCCAGACACAAAAACTTACAAAGCCTATGTGTATGGCTGTGCTATTGAGGGGGGAAGTGGAGGCCGAAACCCGACTATGCAGCTCCCTAAGGTGAGTAAAGGCTGAACAATAGTCTGCAGTCCACTGGCCAGGCCCTGATCTTCTGCCAAAAGGAGGGGCATCTTTTTCTTTGCACAAGGGCACCATACCTAGAAAACCTGTTCTTTCTGCTTTTTCCCAGAGGGACATCTTTTCCAAATTTGCACAAAGGCACTGGAAAGTCTAGCAAAGGCCCTCAAAGCACATACTTAACATATTAGACTGCAGAAAACTAATCCCTAGAAGCTATTTAAACATGAAAAATTTTTATTTTAGACGTTAATTCAAAAATGCATGAGGTACGGTATATAGTTTTTCAAAATTATTCAAAATTGTGAGTAAATAAGTAAAAAAACAACAAAAAAAAAAGAAAAGAAAGAAAGAAAAGAAGAAGGAGAAGATCACTGCTTCTGTCTTTCTTTCAGTATTGCTCTGGTGCCCACTTCCCACTGTAATACCGCAGGTCTGCAAGGCTCTTCCTTTCTCTGCGGTTCCTTCTTTTGGCCTTTACTTCTTCTTCTTATGTATACTTGACACACAATTTGACATTAGCTTCAGGGTGTACAACACAGTGATTCCACAAGTCTGGATGGCATGCTACACTCACAGTAAGTGTAGTTACCGTCTGTCACCATACAACACTATTTTTTTTTTTTTTAGATTTTTATTTATTTATTTATTTGAGAGAGACTGAGAGAGAGAGCATGAGAGGGGGGAGGGTTGGGAGGGTCAGAGGGAGAAGCAGACTCCCCGCCGAGCAGGGAGCCCGATGCGGGACTCGATCCCGGGACTCCAGGATCATGACCCGAGCCGAAGGCAGTCGCTTAACCGACTGAGCCACCCAGGTGCCCCAGTACAACACTATTAGAATACCATCAACTATATTCCCTATGCTGTGCCTTTCATCCCCATGACTTATTCATTCCATGCTGGGAAGCCTGTATCTCCCACTCTCCTTCACCCATTTTGCCCATTCTCATACTCTCCTCCCTTCTGACAACCAAAAGTGTGTTCTGTATATTTATGGGTCCGTTTCTGCTTTTTTTTGGCTCATGTGTTTGTTCATTTGTATGTTAGATTCCATATATAAGTGAAATCATACGGTGTTTGTCCTGACTTATTTCACTTAGTATAATACCCTCTTGGTCCCTCCATGTTGTCACACATGGCAAGATTTTATTCTTTTTTATGGCTAACATTTCATTATATATACACACACCACATCTTCATTTGCAAATATCTTCTCCCATTCAGTAGGTCGCCTTCTTGTTTTGTTGATGATTTTCTTCTCTGTGTGAATCTTGTTATTTTGGTGTAGTCCCAATAGTTTATTTTTGCTTTTGTTTCCCTGGCCTAGGAAAATGTGGCTAAAAGATTATTGCCTATGTCGTCCTCCAGGAGTTTTATGGCTTCAAGTCTCACATTTAGGGCTTTAAATCCATTGAGTTTATTTTTGTGTGAGATATAAGAAAGCGTGGCCTTTACTTTTTACACATCGTACCCTTATGTTGAGACAGCTTCCTTTCATCTTCTTCCTGATCTGTTGCCTAAACGTTCTCAGGTTTATTCTCTTCTCTCGAGGGCTTTGCCACTTCATTGCTAGGACCATGACAACATCTCGAGCGTTACTAAATACACCAATCCACACCTCCTTTGCCTCACCTCAGCTATGGGAGGGTGCTCACGGATATACACTGCCACCTGGTGGCCTACTATGAAAGAGCTCGGGCGACGCCAGGGCGCCGTTAACAACCGGGCAACGGGGCTGAAGGCGGATGCGCAGAAGCACCAGTCGTGGGCCGAATAGACAGCAGAATAGACAGCGAAAACTCCCTCTTCTTCCGTCATAACATTTTCTCTGCCTGGAAAGATCTTTCCAAAAATTTCTCTCAAAATTCTCTCACCTTTCAAAGTCCAGCGTAAATGCCACTTTTTCCATGATCCCCCTTCTGAACTTCAAGTTAGAGTATCTCACTGCTGTTGAAGTACTACCGACTGATTCGGCATCTCATTTGTAATTCTTACCGAGCTCCACATTGCCTATTCCAAACGATTTCTCAAAAACTCAGATCCTTTGAGGTACATGCCATCAGGATACTGTAATCATCTGCTGATATCCTGGGTTACTTCCCCTCTTTCCTTGGAAATTTTAGGACCTGATTCATTCTCTTGGTTACGCCACTCCTATCATCATCATTCCTAGTGACTTTGTCATCCATGGAAACAGTGTGCTGGCCTCTCAACTCCCCTTGTCCACTCATTTCCAGTCATCTTGTTTTCAGCCCACTTCAGTCACTTAATCCCATGGGAACCACCCCAGTCTGGGTCATTAATAAATGCATTCCTTCTAAAACCTCTGTTTCTTGCATCTCACGCTGACCATCACCTCCTCTGCAACAATTTCTTTTTTTTTTTTTTTTAAGATTTTATTTATTTGTGAGAGAGAGAATGAGAGACAGAGAGCATGAGAGGGAGGAGGGTCAGAGGGAGAAGCAGACTCCCTGCTCAGCAGGGAGCCTGATGTGGGACTCGATCCCGGGACTCCAGGATCATGACCTGAGCCGAAGGCAGTCGCTTAACCAACTGAGCCACCCAGGCGCCCTGCAACAATTTCTTAATAGATATTGGATCTCTAAGCCATCAACCCTATCAAGTTTTCACTGCTGATCACTCTTCTTCTATTTTTACTTCCCACATCACCCAACTTAAATTATTTCACTCATCACTCCTCTGCACAAATTTGCAATTCCCTGGCACTTCCTCCCCTCCTCTTGTATTCCTTGGTGAAATCCCAACCCTTGGTTAATTCCAACTCTACTTACTCTGCTTGCTTGCACTTAATAAGCAAACATAGGTGGGGAAAAATCCACTACCATGTTAACTGGTCTCACATTAAATTTAGATGATAATCTCAAGTGGGCTCTCAGCACTGCTCTGCAAAGCTTTATTTTCCAAAATCAATTAACTCTCTATTCTCCAAGAAAACAATTTCACACCTTTTCCTCACTCTTGAAATTTCTAAGATCTCTTCTTCCTTTTTCAATCTCAATTGATAATCTCATTTATAACTTTATTGGAAACCTAGAGAAGACAAATTCTTCATTTTCTTACTTCACTACAAAATCTACTAGTTTGACTATTGTCAGTATCCACACACTCAGCTTCCCTCCTGTTAAAATGGATGATGTGCCTCTTGTTCCCATCTGTTAAGGCCAGCCCCTCCACTAGAAAACTGGATTCCTTTCCTTCTTGTCTCAAGAATTTTTTTTTTTAAAGATTTTTTATTTACTCATTTGAGAGAGAGAGAGCATACAAGGGAGGCACAAACGGGGGGGGGGTAAGGGTCAGAGGGAGAGGGAGAAGCAGACTCCCCACTAAACAGGGAGCCTGATGATGCAGGGCTTGATTCCAGGATTCCAGGAATTATGACCTGAGCCAAAGGCAGATGCTTAACTGACTGAGCCACCCAGGCACCCGCATACCAAGACTTTCCTTAGATAAAGACAAATTTCAGAAAAGTGGAGACTTCAGACATGGTGAGAAGCTAGAGGAGAATCTTATACTACCTATAAGACTCTATTTCTTAAGCAGGGAAATGGGGGTTAGATGTTCATTTAAAAAATTCTTGCTTTTTTGGGGCACCTGGGTGGCTCAGTCGTTAAGTGTCTGCCTTCAGCTCAGGTCATGATCCCAGGGTCCTGGGATCGAGCCCCGCATCGGGCTCCCTGCTCCATGGGAAGCCTGCTTCTCCCTCTCCTACTCCCCCTGCTAGTGTTCCCTCTCTTGCTGTCTCTCTCTGTCAAATTAAAAAAAAAAAAAAAAATTCTTGCCTTTTTTACAAAGATGATGCTGAAAGTGAAGAAGGAAGCCCCTGATCCTCCCAAAGCTGAAGCCAAAAGCAAATATTTTAAAGGCCAAAAAAGCAGTGCTAAAAGGTGCCACACGCCACGGCTCCAAAGGCAGCCCAAACATCCTCAGAAGAGCATCCCCAGGAGAAACAAGCTTGACCACTGTGCCATCATCAATTCTCCCCGACCACTGACTCAGCCATGAAGAAAGAAGACCACAGTGTTCTTGCATTTACTGTGTATGTCAAAGCCACCAAGCACCAGACCAAATGGGCTGTGAGGAAGCTCTGTGACACTGACACAGCCAAAGCCAATGCCTTGATCAGGCCTGATGGAGAGAAGGTACATGTTCACCTGCCTCTTGACTGTGATGCTTTGGATGTTGCCAAAGAAAATGGGATCATCTAAACAGTCCAGCTGGCTAATTCTAAATATATTTTTTTAACCATAAATTTTTTTTTTTTTAAGATTTTCATTTATTTATTTGACAGAGAGAGACAAAGTGAGAGAGGGAACACAAGCAGGGGGAGCGGGAGAGGGAGAAGCAGGCTTCCCGCCGAGCAGGGAGCCCTATGTGGGACTCGATCCCAGGACCCTGGGATCATGACCTGAGCCGAAGGCAGAAGCTTAACCGACTGAGACACCCAAGCATCCCATTTTATTATTATTATTATTTTAAAAGATTTTATTTATTTATTTGACAGAGATAGGCACAGCGAGAGAGGGAACACAAGCAGGGGGAGTGGGAGAGGGAGAAGCAGGCTTCCCGCGGAGCAGGGAGCCTGATGTGGGGCTCGATCCCAGGACCCTGAGATCATGACCGGAGCTGAAAGCAGACACCCAACGACTGAGCCATCCAGGTGCCCCTACCATAAAAAATTCTTAAAACACATATATTCCTTTATAGAAAGGAAATAATTCTTCTGTCTCTATAGGAAGGAAGTCCCTCTCAAGATGAGCGCCCCATATCTGGGCTCCCTTTAAAGTAAAAGTCCTCCCATTCCTTAAGTCATCTCTATTAAACCTACTCCAGTAGGCTTTTGTCCCTCCTGCTCTATCTGAACAACTTCTGTCAAGGTAATCAACAAACTCAATCTTATCAACTCCAATGGCCAATTCTCTCTTTCCTACCCAACTACTCAAAAACCTCTGATAAAACCCTAATCACTCAAATAAGTTTCTTCCCTTGACTTTTGATACATCAGTCTGTCCTGGTTTCTAGTTCCTGCCTTTTCTCACCATTTCTAAATGCTGGACTGTCCCCAGTGTCCAATCCTTAAAACTCTTTTCTACATACACTCATGCCCTGGCTTGTCACCTCCAGACCCATGGCTTTAAATACCATTTATATCAAATCTCAATCTCCAGTTTGGACCCGGTCTCTAAGCTACAGAATTGGATGTCTCCACAAGAAGGGCTAATGGGAATCTCAAACCCAGAAGTGCTCCAGGCTCCTGCTCACTCCTCCACTAACTTGTGCTTCCTCCAGTTTTCCTACCTCAATCGCTTAAGTTAAAAAACAAAGGAACTAGTACTGAGTTCTGTATTACATTCTCACCCTCTGCCCAATTCATCAGCAAGTCCTGCCTGCTGAACTGACTGCTTTTACTACCCGTTACTACCACCTTTACTCAAGCCAACGTGATCTCTACCAATATGTCAATAACAGATCTGTCTGCTTCTATACAGTTTATTCTCCAACCAACAGGTTTTAGTGACCTCTTAAAAACATAAATCTGCTCTTATTTCTCCCCTGGTCAAAACCCTTCCAGTGGCCTTTTATCATATTGAAAAAAAAAAAAAAAATCCAACATCTCACCATGGTCTGCTAGGCCCTAGGTGATCCGGCCCTGGGCTGCCTCCCCAATCTTATTTCCTACTCTTCTCCTTGAGGCACTACCCTCCTTCCTTGCTGTTCTTATAATGGTCTTTGGGCCAAATGCAGCCTACCACCTGTTTTTTGTGTTTTGTTTTTGTAGTTTGTTTTCTTAACTTTTTGAGGTAATTATAGATTCACATCTAGTTGTAAGAAATAATACACAGATCCCATATATTCTTTACCCAGTTTCCCCTAATGGCAACATCTTGCATAACATAGTGCACCATCACGACCAGGGAATTGATATTGATAAATCTACTCACCCTATGGCCAGTTATCACTCTCCTGATCCCAACCAGTAGCAACCATTAGTCTGTCCTCCACCTCTATATTTTTATCATTTATTTTTTTTAAAGATTTTATTTATTTATTCATGAGAGACAGAGAGAGGCAGAGAGAGAGAGAGGCAGAGGGAGAAGCAGGCTCCCCAAGGAGCAGGGAGCCTGTTGCGGGACTTGATCCCAGGACCCTGGGATCATGACCTGAGCCGAAGGCAGACGCTTAACCATCTGAGCCACCCAGGCGCCCTATATTTTTATCATTTAAAAAAATGTTATATAAATGGGACCTATTTTAGTTTGGGCTGCTATAACAGAGTACCATAGACCGGGTGCCTTAAACAACAATTTATTTCTCAGTTCTGAATGCTGGAAGTCTAAGATTAGGGTGCCAGCATGGTTGGGTTCTGGTGAAGGTCTTCTTCCTCGTTTACAGATAGTCGCCTTCTTGTTGTATCCTCACATGGCAGAGAGAAAGCACACAAGTAGCTCTCTGGCCTCTTCTTACAAAGGCACAAATCCCATTCATGAGGGATATAGCCTCTCATAGGCCCCACCTCCAAGTACCATCACACTGGGGATTAGATTTCAACATAATGAATTTAGGGTGGGGAGGAATACAAATATTCAGTCCACAACAAGATCATATCATATATAACCTTTTAAAATTGCCTCTTTTCACTCAGTATAATTCCCTTGAGATCCATCCAAGTTGTTGTATGTAGCAATAGTTTATTCCTTTTTTTTTTTAAAGTAATCTCTATACGCCCAACATGGGGCTCGAACTCACAATCCCGAGATCAAGAGTTTCATGCTCTATCAACAGAGCCAGCCAGGTACCCCTTTTGCTCATTCTTTAAAAAACTGTTGAGGTTTTGGGCGCCTGGGTGGCTCAGATGGTTAAGCGTCTGCCTTCGGCTCAGGTCATGGTCCCAGCGTCCTGGGATCGAGTCCCGCATCGGGCTCCCTGCTCCTTGGGAGCCTGCTTCTCCCTCTGCCTCTCTCTCTCTCTCTGTCTCTCATGAATAAATAAATAAAAAAAAAAATTAAAAAAAAAAAAACTGTTGAGCTTTTTTAAATAACAGTTTTATTGACATAAAACTCACATACTATACAATTCACCATCAAAGTGTACAATTCAGTGGTTTCTAGTATATTCACAGAGTTGTTTTTGCCTTCATAGATTTGTATATTCTAGACATTTCATATAAATGGAATTATATAATATGTGGACTTTTGTCACTGGCTTCATAAACTCAGTACAATGTTTTCAAGTTTTATCCATATTGTAGCATGTATCAGCACGGTTTCCTTTTATTATTAAATAATATTCCATTGTATGGATATACCACATTTTATTTATCCAATCATCAGTTGATGGACATTTGGGTTGTTTCCACTATCATGAATAATGCTACTATGAACACTCAAGTTTAAGTTTTTGTGTAAACATACATTTTCATTTCTCTTGGGTATATATCTAGGAGCAGCATTGCTGGGTCATATGGTGATTCTATGTTTAATGTTTTGAGGAACTGCTAGCCTATTTTCCAAAGCAGCTATACCATTTTATATTCCTACCAGCAATGTATAAAGGGTTTCAATTTCTTCATATCCTTGCCAACACTTTTCAGTGTCTGTATTTTCTTTTCTTTTTTTTATTTTAAAGATTTTTAAGTTAATTTTTGTAAATGGTGTGAGGTAAGGGTCTAACTTCACTCTTTTGCATGTGCCTATCCAGTTGTCCCTGCACCATTTGTTGAAAAGGCTATTCTCTCCTCACTGATTGGTCCTGGCATCCTTGTTGAAAGTTGAACATAGGCATATGGGAGTTTGTTTCAGGACTCTCAGTTCTATTTTATTGATCTATGTCTAATGTTATGCTAATACCACACTGTTTTGACTTAACAGTATAGTTACTGTTGAGTTTTGAGAGGGCTTTTTGTCAATATGTGGTTTGCAAATATTTTCTCTGTAGCCTGTCTCTTTACCGTCTTCACTGGTGTTTTTTAGAACAAAAGCTTTTAATTTTGGTGAGGCCAAAATTATCTTTTTTTTTTTTATGGTTTATGCTTTTGATGTCAGGCCTCTTCCTGTGTTTATAAATAAAGTTTCATTATAACACACCCATGCTCATTTGTTTACATAATGTCTGTGCCTGCTTTAACATATGACAGCAGAGTTGAATAGTTGTTAACAGAGACACAGGGCCTACAAAGCCTAAAATACTACCTGGTTCTTCACAGAAAACTTTGTGGACTCTTTGCTCTAATCTGCTAAGCCTTTTTACCCTAGCACCTTTACATCTACTCTTCCCTCTATCTGAAACACTTCCTTCAGATCTTCTCATGGCTGGCTCTTTATTGTCACTCAGGTTCCTGCTCAAATTCATGTTGGACAGGCTTTCTCTGACCACATTATTTATGCAATTCTACTTCCCATCCCAACATCTATGCCTTTACCTTGCTTTATTTTTCTTTTTTTTTTTTTTAAAGATTTTATTTATTTATTTGAGAGAGAGAGAATGAGAGAGAGCGAGTACATGAGAGGGGGGAGGGTCAGAGGGAGAAGCACACTCCCCGCCAAGCAGGGAGCCCGATGCGGGACTTGATCCAGGGACTCCAGGATCATGACCTGAGCCGAAGGCAGTCGCTTAACCAACTGAGCCACCCAGGCGCCCTATTTTTCTTAATAGAATGTATCACTTCCTTTGCCAGAATATAAGCTACTTGAGGTTAGTCCTTGGCACCAACAGTACCTACCATAGGTACTATTTGAAATATTTGAATGAATAACCGAATCACAGAGAACTACCCATTTTTGAGAAAAACAATCCTGTTACTCCATAAATTATTTTATTAGGGGGGCAATACTTGAATCAAAGAACTATATATCTGATTCCCATCATAATTTGTATAAGTGATGTTTATGTGTCATTTTACCTCTGTGGTATTCCCTAACATAGCAAGTTAAGGAGTTACGGAGGGCTAGAGGGCAAGGATGTTTGGATGTCTTTAGATTTAGTTTTCTTTTTCTTTTTTTTTTTTTTTTTAAGATTTTACTTATTTATTTGTCAGAGAGAGAAAGAGCATGAGCAGGGGGAGCGGCAGACAGAGGTAGAAGCAGGCTCCCCACTGAGCAGAGAGCCTGATGCTGGGCTCAATCTCAAGACCCTGGGATCATGACCTGAGCCTAAGGTCATGATCCCACTGAGCCACTCAGGTGCCCCTAGATTTAGTCTTCTAACTCTATATTCCTTCCTGATCTCCTCTTGAACCTAAACTAAAATCTAACAGGTGAATACTAATGTAGGTTACCTTCTTCACACTGTGATTGCTTTCTCCCAATTGTTTTTGAATTCTGAACCTCTTGATCTGTCTACTAGAAGAAAAATGAAAAACAAAAGAAAAGAAAGAGGGCTTTGGTATAAAGACATTGATCACAGGCCAGCTCTAGCATGCTCTAGCTGTGTGACCTTGAAAATTTATCTCAAGATCTTAAACCTTGAATTCAGATAATAACATCTGCCTCACAAATCAATGTATGTAAATAATTGGAAGGTCCCAATTATTTAATATTTTCTATATGCCTAGCTTCTGGCACAAAGCTCTTAAAACCCTTGTGATTTTCTAAGTGATAAGAATACTAGGAGCATCTCTTGTTCTATTATTTGTCTTTGACCCCATCCCTGACACAGAGATCCTAAGACCCTTATAAATTCCTAAGTGATGAGAGCACTAGGAGCATCTTTTGTTGTAATGAGGTGACTCATTACATTAATGAGAGGACTCCTGGATGGGGGCTGGTCACCAGAAAGACCAAGCCATGGTCAGAAGCTTGAAGTTTCAGCCCCACCTCATCCTCCAGAGCAGGGAGAGGGGCTAGAAATTGATCATACCTACATGAGGAAGCTCCATAAAATCCCAATAGTAGGGGTTTCAGAGAGCTTTCAGGCTGGTGAACACATGCATACTGGGAGGGTGACTCACCCCAAGTCCAGGAGGATAGAAGCTCCTGCACTTGGGAACCCCCTAGACTTGCCCTATGTATCTCTTCATCTGACTGTTCATCTGTACCCTTTATCATAGTCTTTAATAAACTGGTAAATATAAGTAAGTGTTCCTGAGTTCTGTGAGTCGCTCCAGCAAATTAGTCAAACCCAAAGGAGGGGTTGTTGGAACCCCTGATCTAGGGCCAGTTGGTCAGAAGTATGGGTATAATCAGGGCTTGCAACTGGTATCTGAAGTGTGTGAGTGTGTTGGGGGGAGGGTCAGTCTAGTGGGACTGGGCCCCTAACCTGTGGAATCTGGTACTATCTCCAGGTAGACCCAAAGAATCACAGTAGGGAAGAACTGGATTTTTCCCTACATAGCCAAATACTCTGCCAAGTGCTTAGAATATATGATCTAATTTAGTTGTTACAATAATAGGCAAAGAGAGATGTCATGCAAAAAGCTAATTATAGTGTGGCTAATAGATATGAAATAGGACAAACTTTCATAGCCATTTGTATCTGGCTATGTCAAAACGACCTTGTCCAAAGTAACAACAGCAACAACCATCTTAAACCTTTATTTATCCTTAATTACTACCAAGATTCAGGAGACTTTGTCCTGTAATTTCTGTATTATTGGGATGTTTCATAGATACAGACTTCTTTTAAAATAAAAACAACAATAATATATGATATCTTAATAACGATAAGGTTGGCATAATTAGAAGCTCACAAACAACAGAGATAGACAATTCTGTGATTTTTGAAATGGAAAACAAAGTAAAGGGTCTAATCTAATTATTAAATAAGTATACAGCAGGCGGGACTAGATAGGGGTCTGGGATGGCAGGGGCACAGTGGCTTTGTGTTTCGTATCTTGCTCTTATAGTGCTTCCTCTAACATCTTTCCAAAATAGTCTTAACAACTGTCATGTAAATGTATCATCTTTTAAAATGTGTTGGCTTTTAAATTTTTCCAAAACGTACATCTTTTGGAAAATATGTTAAGGAAGAGCAATTGCTCCCCCAGCTTTTCTTCCCTTAGTATGACTATTAAAAAGTTCAGGAAAAAAATCAGGCAGTCCCAGTTTAATACATAGACTAAATTTAGAATTTCCGTTTGTTTTCAAGAAGAACTTATCTGAATCAATTTCATAAATAACCAAGTAGCATCTCCCTTTTTAACAAAAGTATATTTACTCGAGTTTAAAGAGTTATGGGCTGTTTTTGTTTGTTTCTGGATTTGTCCCCTCCCCCCACCTCCCTAAATGAGGATGACCTAGAAGACAAGAAGTAGCAGACAGGAAAGGATGGCAGCCATTCAAGATACCAATGATTTCCCAGAAACAACCTTATTTAAAGTCTTTCTAGATGTGATCACATGTGGTAAACCACTGACTTGATGCAATATGTGATTTTAGCCACCCAATGATGTCTACCCTACCCCATCTCATTCCAAAGTGTTAATGCCTTTTTGGAGATTCTTATCACAATACTTCGAAGGTAATAGGGACTCAATTACACTCTAGAGTCTGCTCTATAAGAAGAGTTCTATCGTGCATTCATATATTACTCTGTATTACTCTTTACACCTACACAGCCATGAGTCTTTTTGAGGATGTTCCCCCAAGACCAGTTATGTATAATTTTACCAAGACCTGTTTGCAATTGCAATGCTGAACATGGATATTTTACCATTCTTATTACTCTTGATAATATGAAAGCACAAAACACCACAAGGGGCAAATACTGGTTAATTGTGAAAAGAGAATGTGAGAATGTACCAAGTCCATTGGCTGCAACAGTCTCTCCCACCACCACTTATGTATGTCATACATGATCAAGACAACGAAAGTTTAGGAAGATGATAGGTATTATGGTTATTAACACAACCATGACAAACAGTTTGATAGCAATCTGACATAAATTCTTAATACTCACATCCCGTTTGTTGCGCTCCATCTCTCTGCTATACTAAGAATTGACTCTCCCTCCAACTCCTCTTCAAGGTACTGCTTCCTGTAAATTGTAATTGGCTAGTTATTTATTCGCTCTATCTACTTAAACTCCTTGAGAGCTTATTAAGTATGACTTAGCCCACTAGTGGGCACACCAATAAATACTTGTGGAAGAACGTGAAACCTTCACAGAATTCTAATGATGTCTTAGATTAACTCAATTCTGGGGTCTTCAACAAAGCTCTTTCCACTTGTTCAGTGGCCAGTAGGAAGAATTTTATCAAGTTAAGGGTTCTGGGGAGAGAAAAGGGACAGAGCTGGATATGGTGAAAAGGGAACCCTTATATTTTGAGTCATTGGTCTGTCATCAACTAGTAGTTTCCCCATTAGCAAAATAAGCAGGGGTTAGGTAATCTTGCTGTTACAAAATTCTGGGACTTAATGTGGCTTATTTTGCCATATAAAATTTAAAATATTGGAAATAAGCCACCTTTGGCCTAAAGTGCTTCAGCGAGCTGTAGTGGAGTCAGAAATCATGGTTCTGCTTAACCAGTTATCAAGTCTTGAATCTGTTCCCTCCTCTCCTGAAGTGGATGCACAGTTGTGGGGATCAGTTGAGATGTTGTATGTTGAAGCACCAGTATTATTTCCTGAGGTTATCAGGAGCAATTAGAGAATTAGGACAGACCATTCCTCTGACTATTCCACAGCCTCCTTGTGACTTCTCCTTTCCATTTCTCTCTTCAAACTTCTCACCCCAGTCTCATCTCTCTCCTTTCCTGTCTGCTACTTCTTGTCTTCTAGGTCATCCTCATTTAGGGAGGTGGGGGGAGGGGACAAATCCAGAAACAAACAAAAACAGCCCATAACTCTTTAAACTCGAGTAAATATACTTTTGTTAAAAAGGGAGATGTTACTTGGTTATTTATGAAATTGATTCAGATAAGTTCTTCTTGAAAACAAACGGAAATTCTAAATTTAGTCTATGTATTAAACTGGGACAAAATTAATAACAGTATTTTGTCAAGGACACATGGCCTTACTCCCCTTCTCTTACACTTCAGGAATATAGCATTAAATGAATGGATGATCCATAATTTTCTAAGAAAATTCCAGTTTTCATCTCGCAAAAACCTACAAAACTAATCTCATCCGCTTAA
The DNA here is from genome assembly GCF_011800145.1 of Mirounga leonina. Lineage (NCBI taxonomy): Eukaryota > Metazoa > Chordata > Mammalia > Carnivora > Phocidae > Mirounga > Mirounga leonina. Next base: position 23,870,260 of record NW_023270504.1, read on the forward strand.
CAGTTAAACCCCTGGTAGACATCTTTCAAGTTCCCTCTGCCTGGACCATCCTTCACGGCTTCCTCACTTCCTTCAGGTCTCTTGTCAAAAGACACTTCCTGGGAAAGGACTTCTCAGACCCACCCTATCCCCCCCGCCCGCCGCCCCCGATTTAATATACCGTCCCTTCTCCCTCGCCCAGGTTAATACACCAGTCCCCTCCCCATCTTATTGTGTATTTTCTTCATAAGATTTATCACCGTCTGGCATTTTAGTATACATCTGTGTGTTTTTCTTGTCTGTCCCTTCGCTAGAATGTAAGCTCCGGGAGGGCAGGGCCATTGCCTGGTACACAGTGCGACCCCCAGCATTTAGAGCAGGGACTGAGACACAGTAGGTGCTCGGGAAATAACCAATATTCTCTCCAATACTCGGAGGCGACGTGCTGGTTTCTCCAGAGCCGCAGGACCCGCTCCCCTCCGCCCAGCCCAGCTCTGGGCCTCCACCCACCTTGACCCGATCCCAGCTCGCGGGCTGGTCCTCCCACCTGCCGGCCACTGGACAGCGCGGCGCGCCCACCACCCGGACCGGCAACTGCAGCTGGGCCCTGCGGCTCCGCTCAACAGCCCATCTCCGGGGCCCCCCAGGCTTCTCCGCCGTCCCAGGCCGCTGCGTCCGGGGGCGGCAGTGACGGCGCCGCTGCGCTTACGCGGGGCTCGCCGAGCAGCCGTTAGGACCCCCGCGCTGCTGCCAAATGCCAAGGATTCTTTGGGCACGGATCCGTTGATGTGGTAGTAAACCGTGACTCGTTTATCAGGCTCCCTCCGGGAGGAGGACGCGCGCTCCCACCCGCGGGCTGCGCGGGGGTCCGGCTCGCGAGTCGCGGCCGCGGCGGCCCCAGCCCCACGTCTCACCTTCGCCCCAAACTGACCCGCGCGGGCGGCCGCCGCACTACCCCTCCGGCGTCTCCGGACCCCGGGGGCTGGGAACCCTTTACGGGGAAACAGTGCTGGGCCCCACCATCCTCAAAGTCGCCGTTAGGAGGGTGTTAACATTTCTGCTTTAAGAGATACCCGTCCCCCTCACCGCCCCCTCGCCCCCGAGATGGTGCCCCCAGATAGCCCCGCGGGGCGGGCGGGAGTGGGTGCCGAGAAGGCGGACGGGGGTGCGGGGGCGGGGGCAATTCCTGGTAGTTCTTTTGGCCCCTGTGGCTGTTTTCTGATGAAAAACGCAACTGTCTGTCTTTCCACCCCCCAGGAAGGACTCTTTCGGGTTTCTAATAAAAGTCGCCCCCTTGGGGCGCCTGGGTGGCTCAGTCGTTGGGCGTCTGCCTTCGGCTCAGGTCATGATCCCGGGGTCCTGGGATCGAGCCCCGCGTCGGGCTCCCTGCTCGGCGGGAGGCCTGCTTCTCCCTCTCCCACTCCCCCTGCTTGTGTTCACTCTCTCGCTGTGTCTCTCTCTGTCAAATAAATAAATAAAATCTTTAAAGAAAAAAAAAAAAAGTCATCCCCTGCTGCCCTGTTGGTGCTCTCCAGGGGAGGGGAGGGCCTAAGAGAACACAAAAATGTTTTGGAGAGATTGCTCTTCTCCGAACCTAACTTGGAATTATTTGGAACCTCACCATGATGGCTTATAGGCAATAGTGACAGTTTTTTGTTGTTGTTGTTGTTTGGTTTTTTTTTTAAAGGTCTACACTGAACTTCTCAAAAGAGATCGTCCCAGTGAACTATAAACACATGAAAAGGTATGCAATTGAATTGGTCATCAGGGAACTCCAAATTAAAACCACATGGGATTCCACAGCAGGCCCACCAGAATGGTTAAAATGGAGAAGGAAAAGGAAAGAAAGAAGGAATGCCAAACGTGGGAGGGGATATGAGGCATCCAGAACTCTCATACACTGTTAATTGGGGGTATACATTGATAAATTGGTGCAATCACTTAGGAAAACTAGCAATATTTATTAAAACAGAACATAGGCCTACTCTGTGACCCAACAATTTTATTTCAAGGTATTTCAACAGAAATGCATATACATGTTCGCCAAAACATAGGTACTAGAATGTTCATCTCAGCAGTAGTCATAATAGCTCCAAAACTGGAAATAATCCAATGTTCATTGAAAGAAGAATGGATGAATACATGGTGGTATATTCACTCAACGAAATAGGATACAGCAATGAGAGCAGATGTATTAAGGTGATATGCAATGATATGGATGAATCTCGCAAAGTTTAGTGAAAGAAACCAGGGTGCAAAAGAGAATGTATTGAAAGATTCTATTTATGTAAAGGTCAAAAACAGCAAAACTAATCTATGGTGTCATAAATCCAGATTGTGGTTACCCGTTGGGGGATTGTGACTGGAAGGGACAGCAGGGCTTCTGGGGTCTGTTCTGTCACTTGGTCTGGGTGCTGTTAACTTTATAAAAACAACCACCCAATAAAACATTTTTCCTGATGCATTTTACCTTAAAAAGTTTTCAATTAAGAACAAAAAAGCCTGGGGCTCCTGGGTGGCTCAGTTGGTTAAGCGACTGCTTTCGGCTCAGGTCATGATCCTGGAGTCCCGGGATTGAGTCCCGCATCAGGCTCCCTGCTTGGCAGGGAGTCTACTTCTCCCTCTGACCCTCCCCCCTCTCATGTGCTCTCTGTCTCTCTCATTCTCTCTCTCTCAAATAAATAAATAAAATCTTTAAAAAAAAAAAGAAAAGAACAAAAAAGCCTGACATATTAATTTGTCCAACGTCTCTGCTCAATTCAACCTGCATCCCTTTTACTATCATTATAAGGCTCTAGTAGGCACTGTGATGTCCTGAAAAGATGTATCTGCCTTTCAGGATTTTATAATCTAGGCAGTGGTACAAACATAAAAGTCATTGCTGGGGAATAGTCTTTGATACTATGCTAATTGTTAGGGAAATCCAAAATAATTACTCTGGAAGAAAGTTGGGGAAAAGAATATGCATCTAGGCAGAGTTTCTGAGTTAGAAGGGATCTTAAGATCCTTATAATTTCTTGTCAACAGGTGCTAGGGTGATCAACTATCTCAGTTATCCCAGGACTAAGGGGTTTCCCTGGGATAGTCCTGGGCAACCTGGGATGGGTAGTCACTCTAACAGGGGCTGAGCCTGATTCATCTTTGTTTTTTTGTTTTATTTTGTTTCTTCTTCTTCTTTTTTTTTTTTTTTTTTAAAGATTTTATCCATTTATTAGAGAGAGAGAGAGCACAAGCAGGGTAAGTGGCAGGCAGAGGGAGAGGGAGAAGCAGACTCCCTGATGAGCAGGGAGCCCGACGTAGGGCTCCATCTCAGGATCCCAGGATCATGACCTGAGCTGAAGGCAGACACTCAACAGACTGAGCCACCCAGATGCCCCTATTTTGTTTTGTTTCTTGAGAAGGGAGGAGGAGCAGAAGGAGAGGGAGAGAGAGAATCTTCAAGAAAACTCCCCACTGAGCTTGGAGCCCCACCAGGGCTTGATTTCATTACCCTGAGATCATGACCTGATCCAAAGTCAAGAGTTGAATGTTTAACTGACTGAACCACCCAGTAGCCCCCTGATTCATCTTTGAACCTGAAGTTTCTAACACAGAGTCTGGCACGTAGAAGATGCTCAATAAGCTCAATGAATATTTGTTGAAATAAAATGGAGGGGAAATGGTAACAAATAAAACCTGATAGGTCAGGTGATACCAGTTGTTTTTTGAATGGCAAGAAATTGCAGGTCAGGTAGGGATTAGGACTGAGGAGGACCTTGAATGCCACGCTGAATAGTTTGGATTATATTTTATTGACAATTGGTAGTCATGGAATGCTTTTGAACAAAAAGAGTGACATGAAAAAAAAATCTGTGCTTTATTAAATCTGGGCCACTGAAGGGGATGAGTTGACATAAGTAGACTCTACAAGCCAAAGTCCAGGTCGAGGGTTATTAGGAGTCCAGAAAAAAAGTTGAATAATAGACTTTTAGAACTGTAAGAGAACTAAGAGTTCCATTAGTCTAATGCCTTTTTAAATAAGTTTTTTTTTTCTAGTCTATGTTCCTTTTAGAAACTGTTTCTTCCACACCTTCTCTTCTCCTTTCTTAAATGTTAATATTTGTTTGTAATATTAATTTTAGTTAGCAGTAGATGAAGGCCCAGTGGTAAAGTGACCTGTTCAAGGCTATTTGGCAAGTCTGAAACAGACTAGACAAGAAGCTGAGTTTCTTCCCTGCTACGGCTGTGACCTCATACTACTTCCGTGGTTTCATAGTGATGCCACACTGGAACAGTGTTTCCTCGGGAAAGGAAAGAACAAGGTAGTTTTTTTTTTTTTTTTAAAGATTTTATTTATTTATTTGAGAGAGAGAGAGAGAGAATGAGAGGGGGAGGGCCAGAGGGAGAAGCAGACTCCCCGCTGAGCAGGGAGCCCGATGTGGGACTCGATCCGGGGACTCCAGGATCATGACCTGAGCCGAAGGCAGTCGCTTAACCAACTGAGCCACCCAGGCGCCCTGTTTTTTTTTTTTTTTTTTGAGGTGAAATGTATCCAGTTCTTAAATTCTGAGAGTATAACCTTCCCATCGTTTTGGTATTAAAAATGTTAGTTCTCGGGGCGCTTGGGCGGCTCAGTCAGTTAAGCGTCTGCCTTCGGCTTAGGTCATGATCCCAGGGTCCTGGGATCAAGTCCTACGTAGGCTCTCCGCTCAGCTGGGAGCCTGCTTCTCTCTGCCTGCCGCTCCCCCTGCTCATGCTCTCTCTCTGTCAAATAAATAAGTAAAATCTTTAAAAAAAATTCCTTTAAAAAATGTTAATTCTCTAATGAAATGATGGTTATGGTAGATGGTAGTTGGTAATGTCTTTATGTGACTATATAAAAAATTCTCTGCTCCCCATTATATCTCTATTGGTTTATAAAATTAAAAAGTGTGAAACAGACTTTTGCTTCATTCTTGTGCTGCTTCTGGCTCAGAATCCTTTCATTCTACTTATTACCAAGGACATTTTATTTTATTTTTATTATTTTTAAACAAGATTTATTTATTTATTTGACAAAGAGAGACACAGCGAGAGAGGGAATATAGAAAGGGGAGTGGGAGAGGGAGAAGCAGGCTTCCCGCTGAGCGGGGAGCCCGATGCGGGGCTCAATCCCAGGACCCTGGGATCATGACCTGAGCCAAAGGCAGATGCCTAACGACTGAGCCATCCAAGCGCCCTTATTTTTTATTATTTTTTCTTTAAGATTTTTTTTTAAGATTTTTATTTATTTGACGGAGAGAGACACAGCGAGAGAGGGAACACAAGCAGGGGGGAGTGGGAGAGGGAGAAGCAGGCTTCCCGAGGAGCAGGGAGCCTGATGCGGGCCTCCATCCCAGGACCCTGGGATCATGACCTGAGCCGAAGGCAGATGCTTAACGACTGACTGAGCCACCCAGGCGCCCCTATTTTTTTTTTTTTTAAGATTTTTAATTTATTTGAGACAGAGAGAGTGCACACACATGAGCAGGGAGAAGGGCAGAGAGACAAGCAGACTCCTTGATGAGTGTAGCCCAATGCAGGACTTGATCCCAGGACCCCAAGATCATGCTCTGAGCTGAAGACAGATGCTTAACCCACTGAGCCACCCAGGGGCCCCTTTTTATTATTACTTTTAAAGATTTTATTTTTGGAGCTCCTGGGTGGCTCAGCTGGTTAAGCGTCTGCCTTCCACTCAGGTTGTGATCCTAGGGTCCTGGGATGGAGCCCCCAGCCAGGCTCCCTGCCCAGCGGGGGGTCTGCTTCTCCCCCTCCCTCTGCTGTTCCCCCCACTCATGCTTTCTCTCTCTCAAATAAATAAAATCTTAAAAAAAATAAAAATGAAGATTTTATTTTTAAGTAATCTCTATACCCAATGTGGGGCTTGAACTCACAACTCTGTGATCCAGAGTCACTGCTCCACTGACTGATCCCTGGGGGGGTGGGGAGTGGGCAGAGCATGAGGCAGGGGAAGGGCAGAGGGAGAGGGAGAAGCAGGCTCCCCTCTGAGCAGGGAGCCTGACATAGGGCTCCATCCCAGGACCCCAGGGTCATGCCCTCAGCCAAAGGCAGCCACTTAACCCACTGAGCCACCCAGGTACCCCTCCCTCCTTTTTATATACTTTCCTCTCCTTAGAGAGGCTGGAAAACCAAAACCTCAATTTCCTAGATTTTCTTGTAGCTAGGATTCTAGTTGTGAGTTTCGATTTATCAATAATTTGCACATCCAAGAGACCTGAGAAGTGGAAGTGAGGCAGGAGCCCTCTCCTGGCTGCTTTGGTAGCTGCTGTTGGCCGGCATGGTCATGGGATGTCGGGGTTTTCAGCAGCCTTGTCCCAGCAACCATTTACAAGCTTCATGGCCACTGAAGGCTGCTGAGGCAGTGTTAGCAACAGTAGCTTCCTGATACCCGGATCTTAAGGAAGGCACTATGTTCGTGAACTCAACAGTTTCAGCAACAGTCTTTATTCCTCCCCTTTCTGCAGCTTCCCCTGGTGGGTGAGTTTAGCAGTGTTGTGTTTTTTTTTTTTTTTTTTAAGATTTTTAAAATTTATTTGACAGAGAGAGACACAGCGAGAGAGGGAACACAAGTAGGGGGAGTGGGAGAGGGAGAAGCAGGCTCCCCGCAGAGCAGGGAGCCCGATGCAGGGCTCGATCCCAGGACCCTGGGATCATGACCTGAGCTGAAGGCAGACGCTTGCGACTGAGCCACCCAGGTGCCTGACAATGTATACCTTATTATGCTAGAATTATTTGTAGCTTAGAAATAACTTTCCTATGGTACTTTTATTATTGCATATATAGCTGCCCCCTGCTCCTCCCCTTATTTCAAACTATTGTCATAATTATACTGAAGAGCCAGTATGATATACTCTCTCATAAACTATCTGGACTAGAAGATTCTAGAAAATTATAAAGGGGGAATCATTCTGGATAAATAAAAGGTACTTGAATCTTGACCAACAGCCCGTGCAGTGTCCTGCAGTGGGAATAGTTACAACACTTCTGGGAAGTTTTTGCACTGTTTCCTCAATTTCAGAGCAGTTTTTAGACCATGTTAAAGCATTGGTGAAATCTTGCTGGAAGGCAAGTGATTCCGTAATTTCTGGTATAGCTGATTATCTCTCAATACTCTCAAATAGTTAAGTTCTTCCTACCCTTGACTCTCAGATTGTAGGTTAAACAACTTATTTTCCATTCATTGGATGTAGAGGCCATCTTTTTTACTAATTCCATCTAACTTTTCATTTTTTTCTAGGAATATAGGTTAAGGGGAAATCTGCTTGCAAATTTTAAAGGCCTCAGGGTGTTAAGGGGAAAATGGTAGGTTTGGGAAGAAGATCTACCTCTCATTTTATGGCTGGATTAACCCAGGTGGTAAGTAGGTGTGAAACATTTTCCAGGATTATGAAGTTGACATAGATACTTTATTTATTTATTTTTTTTAAAGATTTTATTTATTTATTTGACAGAGAAAGACACAGCGAGAGAGGGAACACAAGCAGGGAGAGTGGGAGAGGGAGAAGCAGACTCCCTGCCGAGCAGGGAGCCCGATGCGGGACTCGATCCAGGGACTCCAGGATCATGACCTGAGCCGAAGGCAGTCGCTTAACCAACTGAGCCACCCAGGCGCCCAGATACTTTATTTTTAAAATATTTATTTATAGATACTTTATTTTTTAAAAAAGATTTTATTTATTTATTTGCGAGAGAGCACAACGGGGGTAGGGGTGGGGCAGAGGGAGAGGGAGAAGCAGGCTCCCCTGAGCAGGGGGCACCCCACAGGGCTCCATCCCAAGACTGCGGATCATGACCTGAGGCAAACAGGCTCAAGGAGCCAAATGCAGACTCAACGGACTGAGCCACTATTTTGATATAGATACTTTAAAAAACATATTCTAAAGGTCTGGCATCTTTAGAATTTGTCCTTTATACTATAAAAAAGTCTTCTATTCTTGTTTGGTTCAGATCTCGGACCATGTATCTGACACTACCAGGCATCAGAGGTACAACGATGAACAAAATATATTCCCTACCTAAGGTTTCTGTATACGATTAATGCTTTTACTTCAGACAAATCGTTTCAGGTCTCTACACCTCCGCCCACTCTCTTCAATTATTTTATGAATGATTTCTTTAGGAACCCACCTGCTTGGATACTGTGGTCCAGGGTCCATCCTTAGCTTTCTCTATTAGAGCCTCAGTTTCCCTATCTTTCCCTAGGGCGCGTTAAACCCCATGTTTTTCCTTTCCTCTGTCTCATTCTTTTAGGTAATGTTAAGTAAATGGGAAGCCTGGGACCAAAGGCTCACAAGAATTTAATTACCATGTGTATTCCAGAAAGCCAGGGTACGCTCTGACTTCGTTGAGTAAACAGGAAATTATCGATCCTATGCAGGAAATGACCTTGTTTGAGGGCAACGAAGGTGCCGCGGATTTCCCTCTTTCCTTCAGTTCCCTTCTAAACTCATTTCCGGGTTTTAATCAATTTGGTCCTTCAGTACAATAACAGAGTCCAGCTGGCTCTTCCCAGTCCCACCCTAGACATCGTCCCTGAGAGAAGGGCCAATAGGCCCTTCCCTTTAGTGGACATTTTTATGCCTTGTTTTACCTCACTGCAAACCTCAACCAATCAGCAGTTGCGGTAGGAGGTACCAAAATAATCTTCACTTCCTCCCCCAAATAGCCACCCCCTCGCCTGCGTCATCCTGATGGATTACTGATGTAGCCAATCAACAAGCAACCTTGGGCCCAGCCTACCTTAAACCCAATCAATTAAAACGAAGACGGGGAATTGGGGCGGAGAATGGAAAACTTGCCCCCTCTTTTGGAAATGGTTTGAAGAGGCGCGTCCAGATTTCGTTAACTTACAGTTTTCGACCGACAATCACTGCATACTGTGTATCTGAAATGCCCCAGTTCTGTTCTCTTCGACCCCACCCCAAGATGAGCCCCACCCCTCACATATATCCCCCCCGCCCTCCAATTTCGGACGGGCACGCCGCCATCCTGAATCCTCCGGAAAAGAACCAAACCCAATAGCCGGTGCTTTACACGTTCCTCTCGTGCGGGTAGAATAGGGGAAGGACTGACCCTGCGGCCTCGGGCGCCAATCTTTCCATTCAGTGCGTCTCTCCTCCCTTCCCCACGTTCCCGGGTCGGAGCTGACACGGGAGTGGGAGGAGCTGAGTACCCGGCTGGGGGAGGGGCTAAAGCTTCTTAAGGTGGAACGGAGCTGTTGGGAGGCTGGGCCTCAAAATAACTCCCGCTTTCCAACCTCGTTGATCAGTTTTTCATCTCTAGTCCCCTAACTTTAGCTCTAGACTTAGTTTTAGGGAGAACAAACAGGTTAGGTAGAGGATATAAAGTTAAAGTAGAAACAAAATAATAAAGTCATGGGGAGGAAAAACGTACCATGGAATTTTTCTTTTATGATTTAATCTCTGCTGTGTTCTATTCTGTTATTCCTAGATACCCTTTAAAATAGCAGCTAGAATTTCTTCTGAATTGCAAACGTGAGCTCAAATTTTGTCTAATAAATATTTCCAAATGAATCATTAGTATGTTCATTTATTCCCTACCCACTAGATCTGACTGCAGCCACGAAGGGAAGCAAAAATCCTGTGCCTAATGGCTGTGGGTTACTTCCTACACCTTTTACCAGCAGGTCCCCTGGAAGACTGGAAGAGTGGAGGTGGTATGTTGCACAGCCTTGCGGTCTTGGCTCTAGTTAAATCTTCTCATTTGTAAAATGGGGATAATAATACCTACTTCCGAGGTTTAGTGTCAGTACTAAGACATAGCCGTAATGAAAACATTGTAATCTGAAAAGTGTAAGCAAACATAGATAATACAGTATTGTAAATACAAATTATGTAATAATAAATAGTAAACACATAATCCTTACTATCTTCTAGCAATTTTTAATTTTAATTTTTTAAAAAAGATTTTATTTATTTATTTTGACAGAGAGAGAGCGAGAGTGGGAGAGGGAGAAGCAGGCTTCCCGCAGAGCAGGGAGCCCAATGATGTGGGGCTGTTTCCCAGGACCCTGGGATCATGACCTGAGCCGAAGGCAGACGCTTAACGACTGAGCCACCCAGGCGCCCCTTCTAGCTTTTTTTTTAAACACTATTTTTTAAGTAAACTCTACCCCTAACGTGGGGCTTTAACTCAGGACCCCAAGATCAAGAGTCCCATGCTCTACTGACTGAGCCAGGCAGGCGCCCCTTAAAAAACTATTTTGTAGTTTCAAACACATACAAATGTAGAGAGAATAGCATTTTATTTATTTATTTTTAAAAGATTTTATTTTTAAGCACCTCTACATCCAAGGTGGGGCTCGAACTCACCACCCCCAGATCAAGAATCATATGCTCCACTGACTCAGCCTGGAGCCCTGAGAATAGTATTAAAAAAAACAAAACATGTTATAATAAACAACACTTGGTCGATCTTTTATCATCTATACCTCTTTCCCCTGTCACTTGATTATTTTGAAGGGGATTTCAGGCATTTCAGGATTAAATACTGCAGTATGCATTTTTAAAAGATAAAGATCCTTAAATAATAACACAATACCATTAACACATCTAATATAACAATAATTCTTTGATATCACCAGAGTCAAGATTGAAATTTTACTGATTGCTTTGTAATATCTTTTCCAGTTGCTTTGTTCAAATCAGGATTTCCCCCCCCCCCCCCCCGCAAATGTCCACATATTATATTTGATGGATATGTCTCTTGGTCCATATACATTACATTTGCTTGGTATGATTCTTAAGCCTCTTTCAAGCTTCAGGCTCTTTTTCTCTGTGCACTTATCTAAATGCATTACATGCATGAAGTCACATAGTTTTTCCACAATACTGTGAAGTGGGTACTATTAATATCCCCATTTTACTACTGATGAGGAAACAGAACAGTTAAGTGATTTAAGTTCTCAGTTATTAAGCACCAAAGCTGGGCTTTGGATACACAAATCATATTCACTGTGTTTTATATAATACGTAAGTCTTTAATAAATGCTTCCAAAATTGTATCGTGACATATTAGTCACCAATAGTAGGAAGAAGCGTTTTGCTCAAGGTAGACTAACACTGGTGAATTATGTAATATGTTCTATTTTTAGAAAAGGGTGAATCCTTACATTTTGGTTTCTTGCATGTTTCAGTGACCCCCCTCTCTCTCTTTCTCTAGATCTATATGTTTGTGAGCTCTACACCCAACATGGGGCTCAAACTCACGACCTCAAGATCAAAAGTGGCATGCTCTAGTGATTGAGCCAGTCAGGTGCCCCTCAGTGACTATATTTTTATGCTGCTCCATATCTCCCTTCTTAATGCAAAGTATTCAGAGAATGAATGCAAGTGCTTCCCCCTGTCTTAGGGCAAAAACAAAACAAACGCAGGCTTATTTATCAGTTTTTTCTTTTAATTTAAAAATTACATAAGCAAAACCCATATGAACACTAATTATAAATATAGTAGAAAATGAGGTAAATTATCTTCAAGCTCACATCTTTGGTGTATATCCACTTGTGTGTGTGTGTACTCAAATATATACATACACATAAGTATATATTTTAAAAAGCAATTACATGATTATGTTATACAAACTTTTGTTTTTTTTAAAGATTTTATTTATTTGACAAAGAGAGACACAGCGAGAGAAGGAACAAAAGCAGGGACAGAGGGAGGGAGAAGCAGTGTTCCCGCTGAGCAGGGAGCCCCACGCGGGGCTCGATCCCAGGACCCTGGGATCATGACCTGAGCTGAAGGCAGACGCTTAACCACTGAGCCACCCAGGTGCCCCTATATTATACAAACTTTTTAAACAGGACTTTCTCACTGGAATATATTCAGATATATGAAAAAAAATTGGTTCTTTTAAAACAATGCACACCTATTGCAAAATATCTAAATGGTAAAGAAGATATAAAAGGAAAATCAACTCTCCATTATATAGACATACCATTACTTATTTAACTGTTACCGTTATGGTTATTTAAGCAAATTTTCTCATTTTCTACAGTTATAAATAATGCAGCAAATATCTTGCATATATCAAATAATTTCTTGAGCATTTATTTTTTCTAAATTTCCAGGAAAAGAGGGTCTAATCCTTCCCTAGCTTTCCCATTTTCAGTACTACCTCTCTACCCTGCCCCCCAAATTCCACATACATACAAAAATGTCAAAAATGATTGACAAATGAAACATAACAAAATATCTAACACGTAGCAAGAAGCATTTGATGCCAAATTATCTGTGTGTGGGAGAACAAGTTAATATTTCAAAGGGGGGAAAATTCAGCTTTAAATCTGGATAGTGGAAGGGTGGGGTGAAAGAAAAGCCTCAACTGGGCTTCACTTCTTTTAAGTTTAAGGATTTTTTTTCATATATACATGTTTGTGATTATTAGATAGATCACAACCAATTGACCTTTCTGCTTTCTATTTATGTAAAGGAAATGCCATCTATTTTCTTTTTTATTTGAATATAGTTGCACACAATGTTACATTAGTTTCAGGTGTACAACCATAGTGATTGGACAAGTTTATCCATTATGCTACGTTCATCACAAATGTAGCTACCATCTGTCCCCATACATCTCTATTACAGTAAGTTTAAGGATGGTTTTTAATTCTGACAGTTCAGGGCAATGGAATAGAAGTTAAGAGTTGGGTCTTTGGAGTTACTTGGATTTGTTCGTTTAAGTGCTGATTTTGCTACTTACTAATCATGTGAATTTAGACACAGTCATAATCTCTAAGTCAGTTTGCTCATCTGTAAAATAGGTTTTGTAAGAGCAGTATCTTATGGGATTGCTAGAAGAATTAAATGTGGTAACATGCAGAGTTCTTAGCTCAATGCCTGGCACACTGTAAATATAATGTAATTTTATATATGTATAACTTAAATAAAGTATCATACATTTAGCCAGAAGATAAAAGACTTTACTATCTAAATGTGAAATGTAGTCATCAAGCTGTAATCTTGAATACAGAGTCTTTTTTCTTGAGCAATTGAAATATTTCATGGATGATATTTTTTGCTTTCATATTATTTTATATGATAGAAAGTAGACTAGTTTGAGAAAAGTTTGACAGGTCTGAGGATGAAATAGATAAGAATTTCCAGACTGGAGGAGGAAAAGTAGAGGTGGGCTCCCTGGTGGCATTTTCTGTCTCTGGATGGGGGTTATTCTGGAAGGGGCAGAGAATAACATTCTTTACTGTGTGTCACTCAGGATAAGGTATGTTACAAGATTGTCAAGTGAACTGAACGAGAAGTCACGTTTCACATCCTTTGTATACTGTACAGTTTAAAAAGCATTTTCACATAAATTATCTCATGTGGTCCTTGCAACAGCCCTGGTGGGTAGTCAGGGCGACCATCAAGGTCCCCTCCTCGCTATGATTCCACAGAAAAGGGGCCTTGCACAAGTTTATACAGAGTTTAGTCTAGAGTTTTCCCGGTTACATGCTCCTTTATCTCTTTACACATCCACTCCTTCAACAGGCATTTACTGAACTCCAGGATGATGTCAGGATAACAGATTAACTCGGTCCCAACGCCATAACCCTTTATACACTCTCTCCGGGGAACGCGAAACCCCTCAAAGACGTTCCGGAGAAAACACCTCGGGTCTGTCGTGTATAGGACACCCCAGAATGCGCGCGTGACATCGCGGCTGACAGTGTCGGGCGTGACCGGGGGACCGTCCCGATAGAGAGCACGGGGGGCTTGCCGTCCCGCGCCGCCCGCGAGCGGCTCGCGGCCGGGCGGCCCGACGGCTGCAGGTGAGCGAGCGGCGGCGCGTGCCCCGGCTGCGGGCCGCGCGGCTCTCCCGGCGCCGCGCCCCC
>NW_023270504.1:23884556-23912364 GCF_011800145.1 Mirounga leonina
GGGACGGTCTCGGGTTGGTTCCGCACACGTCGCCGGGGCCCTCCCGGCGCCGCGCCCCCCGGCGGCCCGGCCCGCGGCTCGGCGCCGCCCGCTCCTCCTTAACCCGCGCCGGGAGGCGGCGGCGGCGGCGGCGGCCGGGCGGGCGGGGGAGGGGGAGGGGCGCGGAGCGCGGCGCGGAGGCCGGGGAGGAGCCGGGGCCTGCAGCGGAGCCGAGCCGAGCCCGAGCCCGAGCCGAGCCCTGACACTGCCCGTCCGCCGCCTGGCTCCCCGGGAGCCCGGACTGGCCGGAGCCCGAGAGGTGGCAGCGCCGGGGGCCTCACGCGCCGAAGCGAGCGGACCGGACGGGACCGGACTAGAGGAGGCGCTGCCGCCACAGTAGCCGGGGACGGGAGTCGGGAGCCGCGGCCTCCCGGACCCTGCTGCCCAGGCCAGCTCAGGGAGAGCGGGGAGTAGGAAAACCCCACCCTCGGGGCACCCCCGGAGCGGAGGCGGGAGCGGGGACGGGAGCAGCCTCTCTCCCCGCTGGAGAGGAGACCCTTACCACTCGGGCGAGGGGAAGAAGAGACCCCTGTAGGGGAGAGTCTCTCCTAGAGGCGAGGAAAACCCCCATCCTGGCCCGGGAATAGAGCTCCAGAAGTAGAAAGGGGTGATCTTACTAAAGGAAGCAGACAGAGTGAGACCGCCCCAGCGTGCCTCCACCCCTCCAAACGCACACTCTGAGCAGTTCAGGACTTTTTGAGGCTAAGAGAAAGGGGGAAATGCCTATGGAGTAGGCGCCCTCCATCCTATCCAGTACTCACAGGGGAGAGGAGTCCTTACATTCAGAAGCAGAGGACGCTCCAGGGAAAGAAGAGGAGTCGGCTTTCAGCCTTTCAGGAGAGGGGAAGAACTCTCCTCTCAACTTCCTTGTACCTAGACAGTGGAACAGGGCAGAGTCCCTCCGCTCAGATCTCCAGCAGACAGAAAGAGCCCTCCACTCCCGAAAGATCCAGTTTGGGGGGGAGGGGGACTCCCCCAAGGGGGAGGAGACAACTCCTGGTTGGGAGAGGCTCCTCCCCTCCTCCCCAGGGTTACAGGCAGGGTGTGGGGGGTGTGCCACCTTCCCCAGGTAGGGCCTCCTTCTCCTCCTCCCCCTCCTCCTCCTCCCAACGCTCCTCATCCTCAGGGGACCCAGTTCCCCACCCCAGCTTGGGATGCTCAGCCAAGTACTGGAAGAGCCACTGAGGATGAGACTCTTCATCTGCCTTTGAAGAGGGGAGTCCCTCCAACCCCAAACTCCAGTACCAGGTGGTTCCCTCCCTTTGCTGGGGGAAGCTTGGAGACAGGTTAGTGCTTTCTTTCACCTTCTCTGTCCTCTTTAGGTACTAGTGGGTGTAGGGGCTGAGATGGTGGCTCTTGGGTTTCATCACTGGGGAAGGTAGAGTAATAACTCAGAGAATCCTCTGGGGAATGTGTTCTGAGGAAGCTCCTGGATTCAAACTTAATATCTTGCTGCAGAAGCTCTGAGAAATGGGTTTCTTAGTGTTTGGGGACTAGATGGCTGGGATTCATTTGAAGTCCCTAGGGACATGTATGTTTTCATGCTGAGGGCAAGGGAATATCAGCAAACGCCTGCATTTTCAGAACTCCATCCATACTGTGTAATAATGATGGGACACGTCCCAGCCAGACTCCCATAGTGTTCTCCATTCTTGGGCTTTTTTACTTCACTAAAGTCATCGTGGCATTTCATGGCCTAGACTTGTCTAGGGCTTCTAATGATACTACCTTTTCTTATCTTGTAAGCCTATGTCAGCTTAATGTCCACCAGAGCTGTTCTCTCCAACCCACTGTGATTACTGTCTCCTTGATAGGAAAATCAGTCTGTCCCCACCCACCCTTCCTCAGACACCAGGAGGCCTCCTCTCGTGGCATACCCATTCCTGGATGGAAGCATGGCTCTATCAGTGAAATCCAAAGGGAAAATGGAAATCCCACCTGTCCCAAGGCAAGAAGAAAGGGTGTAGGGGAAGGCTAACTCCTGGGTTGAAGTGGTTCCCTAATGCTGGCCCGGTACCACTGCCCTCATGCCCTACACAGCTCCTGTCCACAGCTCCTGTCCTCCATGGACAGTTCCTCAGGAAAAAGCAGATCCTAGATAGGAAGAGAGAGGGGTGTTGCTGCTCAGCCTCCTTCCAATCTTCCATCGAAATAAGCTGACGCCCCCCCCCCCGCCCCCTGGGGAGATTTGACCTGTGATGAATTTTCTTTCAGAGAAGCACCTAATGGTTTCATCTTTTCTCTTCGTCTCTTGTTCAGTTCTGTGTCTCTGGAATCTTGTATTTAAGTTTTCTTTCGTGAGATAAGGAGCAGGAATCCTCAAAGCCCAGAATCGTCAGAAAAGGCAGGAGAAAGGTGCCCGAAATCCTTGTAGCTGAGGCCGGGCTGTGTGTGTTGAAGCAGCGTGTCTTTCCACCTGGGATCACCAGCAGGGTGCCTGCCTTCCTGCCTTGCCATCAGTACATTCTCATCTGTGTGCACCTCACAGCAGAACCAAGTGGGAGGCTTCATCTTTCGTGGGTTTTTATGTTTCCTTCTTCTTTCTCTGTCTGGGCCATGGTGGGCTGCCTGAGGCCCTATGTACGTCCACTTGGTCCTGGAAACTACCTGTTAGTGGTGGTATGTGAGACAGGGTTATGATCCAGGTCTGCACACTGTGCTAGAGAGCGGTGTGCATATGTTTCTTTATTCAGGTGAATGTGGCTTATCTCTGTTTTGAGTGGGTATGTGTGTGGAGACTGTTACATCCGTGCTTTTCAGACTAAGCCTCCAGTTACCCAGAATCCTATGTTTCTGGTAGGCCTCTAGAAGCGGGTGCCCCTGCACGAGGACCTGGAGAGGGTGCTGGTAAGGCTGCCCTGCTTGGAGGAAGGGCTTGGCCTGCCCTGGCCAGTGGGAACCCTCACGGATGGCTGCATGAAAGTCATTTCTTGTGGCAGGGCAGCTCAGTGTCAGGCTGGGGCCACTTCTAGAACTAGCAAGAGAGTTTCATTTCTGGTATCTCTGGTCTCAAAAGCATGAGGATCCTTGGCTCTTACCTCTAGAACTCCCTCCCCCACTTTGTGAAAAGAGCCGACTTTGGTCTAATAGCAACCCATTTCTCCCAAAGTACTTTCCCAGATGCTGGAATGCAACTTGTTGAGTGGCTCAGAGTGAACTGTATCACAGTGGCTCCAGGTGGACCCCCCACCACACAGTGTAACTGACCCTGCTGGGACGGAGTTTCCCTAATTCTCCTTGCCTCTGTGGAATCCGCTAGAAGCAGATGGCTGTTGGGTTGGATTAACTATGCTTTAGAGAGTGCTGTTTTCCAGATCATGTCTTATGACTAGACCTGGTCCCTGCTGAAAAATAAGAGATGATATCCCCTCGTTCCTTCATCTTTGGCATCTACTTGGTCCTGGCATTGGTCAGCAGTGGGGCGACACTATCCCCAAAGTAAAAGTTGGAGATTCTGACATCCCGAAAGCTATTGCAAACTCAGTTCAGGTTTTGTGATGTAAACCATTGCAGGCTTGCTGTTTCCAGTCTTACCTCCACGGTCTGCTTTCTCATTTCTAATATTCTCTGTTTTTCCCCATTCAAAAATAATAATAGCTACACTTACCTAACGCTTACTAAACGCCTTAAAAATATTAACTCAAGGCAATCCTCACAACAACCCTGTGCAGGTACAGTTATCATCTGTATTTTATAGATGAAGAAACTACAGCACAGAGAGGTTAAGTAACTTGCCCGAGCTTGCACAGCCAGTAAGTAGTGGAGCCAGGATTGAAACCCAGGCGGCCTGACTGGTGATTGGTAATGTGGTAAACTTAACCACTGCTCTATTAGTTTTGGCATTCTGTCCAGAGCAGGAAGTTATCACTCCATAGTACCTGACCTTGGCACCATACAGAGAACAATACCTGGCCTTTCAAATAAAGTGGGAAGAAAACCGTGCCTGTTATTTTGGATCTCACACATCTCATCCAGGATCAGTCGTCCACTCCAACAGAATGTCTTTCTGTTTTTCTCCGCCTTTGTCCCAGTACTATAGTCTTCATTAGATGTCCTGTGGATGTGATGGAGCCTGCCCTTTGGCTGCCTTTCCCAGTTTCTATGGGTATTTCCTTTCAGTCTTCCAGCACGCAGAGAAGAATGTGGCCTGACTCAGGTTCTGCCCAAGCCCAGTGGCACGAGGCCCACCTGGAGGGAGATGTCTGGGTAACTAGGTTGGTTGGACTGAGAAATGGAAGTACCTCTTGTTTGCCTTTCTAATAATAGCCCTGGACATTAGCCTCGTGCCATTATTTTGGGGAGCATGGAATGTGTGGCAGCCACGAGCTCATTAAGTAAGCTTCATTCACTTCCCTCCGGGGATGAAGCTTTGGCAGTATTTATGACTTCATCCCTTTTATTGAAGGGGGAAACTGAGGCATCAAGACTTCAGGGAGCAGGGGGTGGCTAGGGACATTTAGTGAGTCAGTGTCAAGGTTGGGAATAGAACTGAGGGACCTCATCTCTGAGGTTCTATGCACTGGGCTGCCCTTCAAGAATGGGGAAGTGACGGGGGTAAGGAGGTGGGATGGGTAAAGGGAGAATGGTGCCGAAAGATCAGAAGGACCTTCTGCTGCGAGCTTCTTGTAGCTGGTAAGATGAGGATGTATTTTGAGTGCCGGGTGGTATCTGGAGGGCTGACCGGGAGGGTGCTGGAGAAAGGTTAAATTTAAGCTCTCCTAACCTGGTGCTGGGGTAAGGATAGGAAGAGCATAGAACAACTAGCAAAGGCTGAGAGTGCTTCTCTTTCCGGAATTCACAGCAATTGGCATGTGCCAAATGGGTTCTGTAAACCACTTGAAATCTACTCTCATGTCCCTGTCCAGTGTTGGGAGAGTTTCAGATGAAGTGTCCATGGAAGGCTTCTGTGTTCTTAAGATGAGGTTTCCTAGGGACCTTTAGCAGGAGATAATAGGGAATTCTTTATAGACCTCCCCTTCTGGGGAGGACCCAGGAGAACCCTGGTCACTGAGAACCTGCTTATTGTCAAGTTACTGCTCAGGGGCGCCTGGGTGGCTCAGTCATTAAGCGCCTGCCTTCGGCTCAGGTCATGATCCCAGGGTCCTGGGATCGAGCCCCGCATCGGGCTCCCTGCTTGGCGGAAACTCTGCTTCTCCCTCTCCCACTCCCCCTGCTTGTGTTCCCTCTCTCACTGTGTCTCTCTCTGTCAAATAAATAAATAAAATCTTTAAAAAAAAAAAAAAAGTTGCTGCTTGGCTGGGATAACCCAGCTATAGGACCAATTATTGCCCAAAGCCCCCAGATGCTGTGGCATTTTGACTTAGTAATGTGCTAGGAGGTCTGAGGCTTTCTGGAATGATTAAATGGCCCTATTAGCTTCCAAGTTTCCATGATATTATAAGGCAAGATGGTAGTGGTGGGCTGTAAAGAAGGGTGGTGGGGAGAGAAGCTGAGGATAAAGGGGAAACCCCTTCATGATGCTATTTATAAACATAGCTTTTTTTTTTTTTTTTTTTCCCTTTCTCCTGTCAAGCAAGCAATTCTTGGGTTTCAGTTGGGTCTCCTGCCGCTCAGGCCCTGAGGCACTAAGGTGTTTCCTTCAGCCTTGTGGAGTGGGCGTGCTGCTGGTGAGGAGCACCGTGCAGGGTACATGTGTGTACATGCCAAGATTGTGTGGGCTGGGACCTTGGGCGAGAGGCACATGAGTGAGAAGGCTGACCCTTAGGAGAAAGGGTAAATCTCAAGGGGAGGAGAGTCCCCGCTACCGGCGACAGAGTGAGCTGACAGCCTGCAAGATGTGTTGGGAGTCAGGAGAGAGGGGTAGGCAGTCATATCTGGGATTGGGCTTTTAACTGCAAAGGATGTGGATTTGTGTGTAGTTGAATCCATAACGCCTGTGCATATTATCTGGGTGCGGATTTAGGAATGACATCCGCGATGTGTTTCTGTCCAGGATTCTGAATTCTGAGGCATGCTAGCCCTGGCTCCTCCCGAGAAATGCCCTGGTGGGACGGTCAGCGGGGGTTCGAGAAGGAAATACTGGCTGGACGCTCCCGGCTGAGCAGGCACAAACCTGCCAAGCAGTGAGTGCTTAGGGGCTTGCCGGCATGGGCTCTCAGGGAGCGCCAAATGGCTACCAAGCGCTTCCTGCCAGCCTTTCTAGACCCTGCAGTAACAGACAGCACCGGGCGTTCTTCACCTTCCCCCACCACCACGTCACTCTGGCTACACCTCTCTGCCAGCAAGAGCGCCCAGGCTGTGTGGGTGGCAGCAGGGTGTGCAAACATCAGGCGTGGGCGGTTTGGCAGCGCCAGGAGTTTGCATGGAGGGGCAGCGAGCCTGCGTGCCTGGCTGGGAAGGAAGGAGAGAGGAGGAGGGCGGGAGAAGGGGAGCCAGCTCTTAGCCCCGGAGTGGCTATTTTTAGCCAGGCTATGATTGTTACCGGTGTGCACACAGCTGGGTGTCGTCCCCCCCCCCCCCCCCGCCCTCCCCGGCTTAGTGAAGCCCAGCGAGCCCAGCGAGCCCAGAGGTGGGAGGTCTTTGCGAGGACTTCTTCCTGGTGTTGGTGTCTGTGGGCGGGAGCTTGCCAGGGGAAGCTTTAAAGGTGTGAGGGCAGCTGTAACTCAGATCTGTTACCTCTGTGTGTGACTTTGTGCTCTGCTGGTAATGTACATGTATCTCATTGTGATCTCTGGGTATGGGGGCCACTGTTGATGTGTGTGTCTTGCGTCTGTCCTTTGCTGGTTGTCATTTGTAATTGATGCTTAGGGTAAATCGAATATGCCTCACGTGCACATATATGGGATAAAAAGGGTGCGTGCTCAAATGCATCTAATATGAAACATCTGTAAAAGTGTTGGTGTGTGCTTTGTTGGTGTATATTTGTGTTTACTCAGACTGTTTTTCTTCACATGTTCACTTGTGCTGTCTGTGGATGTTGTATGTAAATAAAACAAGCGTCACCTAATTGGAGAGTAGACTTTGGCTGATTTTACCTGGTATATTAATTATATAGTTTAAAATATTATGTGGTAGGGCTTTAAGTAAGGAGGATTGAGGGAATAGCTCAGTTGGGTGGGGGGTTTGACTTCTCTTTTAGTCCTGACTGAAGGGAGAGTCCTGTTGGCTATGTTCTACATTAAGATGTAGGGTGAGTACCGGTCTGTCATCTGGTAGATGACTGGTGATACATTGTTTGGGGGCTTTGGGAACACTTGGTTGACGGCTGTCCTGTGACAGTCTCCCATGGGAATTATAATGGGAAGAAACTCTACTTCCCTTAAAGCACTAAGATTTGAATATTATTTGCCACTAGTACCCAGCTATGACACTCGTCTGTTCTATTTTCCTCTCCCCTTTGTTCTCTTCTCTGCAGAACCCAGAAGTACCATGGCTTCTGACCTGGAGAGTAGCCTTACCTCCATAGACTGGCTGCCCCAGCTGACCCTTCGAGCTACCATCGAGAAGCTTGGGAGTGCCTCTCAGGCTGGGCCTCCAGGCGGCAGCCGCAAGTGTCCCCCAGGCTCACCCACAGATCCAAATGCCACCCTGAGCAAAGATGAGGCAGCTGTGCACCAGGATGGCAAGCCACGGTACAGCTATGCCACCCTCATCACCTATGCCATCAACTCCTCTCCAGCCAAGAAGATGACCCTCAGTGAGATATACCGCTGGATCTGTGATAACTTCCCCTACTACAAGAATGCTGGCATTGGCTGGAAGGTGGGATGGCTTCTATAACCTGGGCTTGTTTTTAGCCGTTGACAGCCTTTTGCTCTACTCTTGCTTCTTCCTATAACCTGGTCTAGTTCACCCTGACCTGTTGCAGAGATGTGTGAACTTAAAATCTTATATCTCCCATCCCCTACTCTCTTTCAGAGTGGAACAACTTTCATAAGGTATATCAGGGAAACTTCAGTGATATCAAGCCACTAAGTGTAGTTATGAGGATGGCAGGATGCTGTTGTTCATCATACCCTCTTACCTTCTGAGTCCTCAAAAAGGAGATTCATTCATTTCACAAATACTTATTGCCACTCTGCTATGTTCAAGTCACTGTGCAAGGCATGGCATTGCCTCTTCCTACCTAGAGGTAGGAGTCTCATCAGATTTCCAAAGCTTCATTGCACATAGTCCTCATCTTTTGAAAAATTGTATACCAATATAATCATAATAACAAGGTCCTTCACCAACAGCTCATCCACCAAGCAAGTAGAAAGAGGATAAGTTGTTTGGCTGGCAATAAAGGAAGAAGGAAACTCCTCTTCTAAGCAAAGAAGGAAGACTGATGTTCTCCATCCTTTGGAGCAGTAACCCATTGGCCAATTGTTGAGTTGGAGTGGGGATTTAATGTAGTTCTTTCGCTCTGTAAATCACCAGTTGACATACAAACCAGATGATGAGCTGGAGACTACTAGAAGCATTCAGCTTTTCCTTCATGAATATGTCCCTGCTAACTACCACAACCCCCAACCTCATCCGACATACATACGCAACATTATTTCTTTCCTCCCAATGTAACATTCCTGTGGGCTGTTGAGAAAACAAAGGTGAATTTGTGCCTTTGTTTTGCTCCTAATTTATATTTTGTTTTATTTATATAAACTGTCTTAAAGTATTATTCGTTTACGGGAGATGTGAATAAATTAAGACACTGGGCAGATGTGATTTTGAGGTATTTATATGCCTGTTGTCATTTGGGTGGAAAGATTGGAAAACTATATAACCAGAAAGATTATATAGTTTTTGTGTGTGTGTGTGTGTGTATACAAGAAGCACCTGGTAGTCAAATTTATAGGCATTACCTCCCATCAATTTAATTTCTGCATTTTCTGATCTCAGCGCTCTTGCTATCTGCTAGGTAAGTTCCTCCGTCAGTGTAGTTAAGAGGTGCTAAGTTTGCCTGACACTTGAACTTTATGTATGTATGTTATGTCCTTTTGTGTCCCTCTGTGCCCTGTTGGAAAATTTTCTGCTTTACACAATGCTCAAAGCTAACTTGCTTCTCTGCTTCCCTAGAATTCAATTCGGCACAACCTTTCTCTCAACAAGTGTTTCCGGAAGGTGCCTAGACCTCGGGATGACCCTGGGAAGGTGAGACGCTCCTGTAAGCATTGAAAGAGGGGGCAGGAAGGAGAGAGGAGTAGTTGACAGCCTAGAGTCCTGTGGCTGTTTTAATTACCCAGAAGAGGAAATCATGTTAATTAGAGAAGCAGCTTTATTTTTTCTCAAAGGAAGAGCTTGGCTATCACGCTTGTGGGCCCCCACTAGTATGAGTGACTAAGAGAGATTGTGAAATCTTTTTTTTTTAAATAGAATTATTTATGGTAGAGTTGACTTTCATGCCCCCTTTCTTATGTGTGGCACTCTTTCTAGATGTGAAAGGTAGGCTAAATAACCTTTGTAGGAACTTTTCTGTACAAAAATCCCATGACTTTTATCTTCAAAAGGGAAAAGAGATAAATCAATTTCTTCATTCGATAGACATGGATGCTGGAGTTCAGGAGAGAGCCTTGCCTCAGATTACACAGAAGGGGAAGGTTGTGTCTGGGCATTTCCAGCTCTTTGAACTAGATACCAGAACAATCGAGGCCTGTGTTTGGACCACAGGTCATACCTCTGACATACTCATTGAACTTTTAGGACAAATTTACTCCTCAAAAATAGCCAGTACCTTCAGGATTCTGTGTGATTCTCCAGTTATTTTTCTTTTTTTTTTTTTAAGATTTTATTTATTTATTTGAGAGAGAGAGAATGAGAGACAGCGTGACAGGGAGGAGGGTCAGAGGGAGAAGCAGACTCCCTGCCAAGCAGGGAGCCCGATGCGGGACTCGACCCCGGGACTCCAGGATCATGACCTGAGCCGAAGGCAGTCGCCCAGCCAACTGAGCCACCCAGGCGCCCCAATTCTCCAGTTATTTTTCTTAATATAATTTTTTTTTTTTTGGTGAAAATCCTCCCACGTATCTACTTTTCCAGAGGTGGGAATTTCCATATATAATGATTTTGTTTTCTATCGGATGGGTTCTCCTTCCAGGGCTCTTATTGGACAATTGACACCTGCCCTGACATCTCCCGAAAGAGAAGACACCCTCCAGATGATGATGTAAGTCCCCACTTCACGGGGAGATGCCGTTTCTGAGGCAGCTGCTCAGTCCACATCCTGTCCTGTAGTTTTGGTCCTTTCCTGTGTTTGGGGCAAAGGATGAGGTAAAACCATGGGTCTCGGGAGGATGTTTAGTTTCTGCTTCTAGATTTCTGTTCTTTTACAACCCTCAGCTATCCCAAGACTCACCAGAGCAGGAGGCAAGCAAGAGCCCACGGGGAGGCGTTCCAGGGGGTGGAGAAGCCTCACTGCCTTCCGAGGGGAATCCTCAGATGTCCCTTCAGAGCCCCACATCTATCACCAGCTACAGCCAGGTGAGAAGTAGAGGTGTCAGGGTGCACAGGGGTGGACGGATGGACGGACAGGTGGGTGGGTGGCTGAACAGATTCATAGATCTGCCAGTTCAAAATTCTGTATTGAGTACCTGTGATGTAGTAGGCCGATAAATTGGGAAAGAAGGGGAAAGCAGAAGAGGGAAGCTGAGAGAGAGACGTAACAGAACTTTGAGAAGGATCAGATGGAAGAAAAGTGGCGAGAAGAGAAAGGGAGCCAAAAAGGTTATGAGAATGGAAGATGGACGGAGTGTGGGAAAAAGGCTCAAGGTACATCCCCATAGGAGTAAATGAGACAGACGGGGGGAAATGATGTTCACTCATTGACAAGTTAGGAGAGGATGAAGACAAGCCAGAGAGCTTGGTGAGCATGAAAGGGCTGTGTTCCTGATTTAGCACATGGGTCGAGTCTCTCTCTTACTCCTTTTTGCAGGGCACGGGATCTGTGGATGGTGGAGCGGTGGCAGCAGGGGTTCCAAGCCGAGAGAGCGCCGAGGGTCCTCCTCCCCTGTATAACACCAACCATGACTTCAAATTCTCCTACTCAGAGATCAATTTTCAGGATCTAAGCTGGTCCTTTCGCAACCTCTACAAATCCATGCTGGAGAAATCCTCTTCCTCCTCTCAGCATGGTGAGCCTGCAGTTGGGATGGGGGCATGAATGTCCTTATACTCCTGAAAGGGTGGTAACATTCTCTTCTCTCCCTTCTGTCTTATTTTTCACACGAGGAGAGGTTGATCACTGGTCAGGGGAAGCATCTCAGAAACCAAAATTGTTTGGAGTCAAGCTCTTCTGGCTTAGTTCTGATGGACAGCGGTTTCGAGAGGCAGGCTGGGTTATTAGTTTCAGAAAGTGAGTTGGAGGGATCCCCCTTCTAGAACTAAGGGCAGTGACTTGATGGCAGCAAGCAGGTCATTTAGAGGATGGCCACTAGGGGACAGCAGTGTTTCCTTTCCCTCAGAATCTGCTTCATTGTGAGACAATTTTTTAGCATATTTATATTTATGTTGATTTTTATTAAAAAAAAAGGATGTATTTATTTATTTGAAAGAGAGAGCGAGCGGGTGGTAGGGGGCAGAGAGGGAGGGGCAGAGGGAGAGAATCTTCAAAAAGACTCCCCACCAATAGCAGAGCCCACCTTGAGGCTCTATCTCACCACCCTGAGATCATGAGATCATGACCTGAGCTGAAATCAAGAGTCAGACGCTCAACCACCTAAGCCACCCAGGTGCCCCGTGTTGATTTTTGTTAGAAGAAATCTCAAACAGATGCATAAATAGAGAAAATAGTATAATAAACCCTCAGGTTTCCAACTTTTAAGACGGCGCAATTTTAACAGGTACCAATATTCTGTTCAGCTTGTTTCATTTACCACCCAGCTTTTTTTTTTTTTTTTTTTTTTTAACTGGAGTAATTTAATGCAATTCCCAGGCATGTCATCCCACCTATAGATACTACTTCAGTGTGCAGTCTTAATGATAAAGATTTGGTTATCCACTGCCATTATTACTCAACACAATTAATAATACTTCCTTAATATCAGTTTATATTTTGTCCATACTCAAATTTCCCAAATTACTGTGTGAGAGTAATCTAAAGTTCTTATTGGAAGGCTCCTTAAGAGATCCTCTGGTCCAGCCCTCTGCAACTCCTGTTTGTTTCTGTTGTTAAAGAAATTAGAGGTGGGGGTCGACTTCGGGTGGGACATCAGAGCCTCTTCTGTGTAGTCACCTTGTACAGGCCACGGGATGAATGGGATGATGAAAAATGATTAGAAGCCACCTTTCGGAAAATTTATATTAACTGCCATGGATTTCTTCTTTTATATCTCGGGGGATTTAGATCTGGAGTTATGCTCCAAGATTGTAGCCTTTGCTTGACGAATGAGTCCAAGTTGGGATTGGTAGATCAGAAGTGGGGAGGAGGCAGGGGCTCTCAGAGACAAAGTGAAAAATTAGATTGAGTGAGGATTCAAGTGTTCACTCAAGTTTAATGGTGGCTGAAAGCCCCTACCTAGTCTCAGTCTCTAGCTCTTCCCTGCCCAGTGTGTGTGAGAAATTCATCCATTCTTACTCTATGCCTCACCCAACTCCATTTGTTGGTAGTGAATCCAAGAAGGTGGTAACAGCAGAAGAGTGTAGACACAGGAAGCAAGGAGAGTAGGTGCCCAATGGCTTTATTTTATTTGTAATTTACCTTTTATTTATTTATTTGAGAGAGAGAGAGAGAGAGCATGAGCAGGGGAGAGAGGGAGAAGCAGGCTCCCTGCTGAGCAGGGAGCCCAATGTGGGGCTGGATCCCAGCACCCTGGGATCATGACCTGAGCTGAAGGCAGACACTCAACTGACTGAGCCACCCAGGCGCCCCTGTAATTTACTTTTTAAACTTCCCCTGATAATCTGACTGCTTTTGACATTGTGATTCCAGGCCTACCCCCAGATCCCTGAGGAATAGCATAAAAAGGTACATGCTGACCTTTTTGCTAAAATTTGAGCACTTGCCCCACTGTCAAGGCCCTCCATCTGTCTGTTGTATCTACAGAGGTGGGGGAGTCTTGGGAGGCAGAGGGAGCTGAGAGGATCCTTGCCTTCTCAGAACACCCTTACCCTTTGAAGTCTGGGTTTTTTCCCCCAAAAGCCTCCCATCTCAACCCTGTGGAAGTCCTGTTTAGTGAAAAATGCACTGCGGTGTCCAGTAAGGTCAGTCGGTTAAGCGTCTGACTCTTGGTTTTCCACTCAGGTCATGATCTTAGGGCCCTGGGATGGAGCCTTGTGGTGGGCTCCATGCTCATCGCGGAGTCAGCTTGAGGCTCTCTGCTCCTCCCCTTGCTGGCCATGCTCTCTCTCTTTCAAATAAATAAATATATCAAAGAAGGAAGGAGGGAGGGAGGAAGGAAAGAAGGAAGGAAAAAAGGAAGGAAGGAAGGAAAAAAAGAATGCACTGCCAATTCACTTGGCTGCTTCCTCCCGCCCTGCAGGCTTCTCGTCTCTCCTGGGGGACATGCCGCCCTCTAACAACTACTACATGTACCAGCAGCCGCCGCCGCCGCCGCCCCAGCAGCCGCCGCCCCCCCAGCAGCCGCCGCCCCAGCAGCCGCCGCAGCAGCCGGCCCCCGCCCAGGGACCCTCCGCTGTAGGGGGTGCGCCTCCACTGCACACCCCAAGCCCGGATGGTTGTACCCCAGCCGGGGGGAAGCCGGCTGGGCCCGAAGGCTATGGGCCTCCCTCCGTGATGGCCATGCACCCACCCCCACTGCAGCACGGAGGCTACCACCCACATCAGCACCATCCCCACCCCCACCCTGCCCAGCAGCCGCCGCCGCCGCCGCCGCCGCAGCCGACTCAGCAGCAGGCGCAGGGCCAGGCTCCTATCAACAGTACCGGCTTCGGTGAGTAAGGAGGGCGCCCTGACCCGCTTGTTCTGACTGGGGCCTGGAGATGCAGTTGGTTAGGCAGTTAACAGTGGGCGTCTAGCCTCGGCCCCCCAGCAGAGCTCCTCTGAGCCAGCGGAAGCTGCTACTTGGAGCTCTGTGTTATGGAATTCTTGGACCACCTGCCATTGCTTTACATATTCTCCTGCCTAGGAGCTAGGCTGCGGCTCCCTAAAGCATCCATAGCTTTACTAGTCCTCCATCTCCCGGGAGGGAGATTTTAGGATTCTCCTGGTAATGTAATTGATAAGCTTGCACGCAGTCAGTCGGCCGTTAGTTGGCTGCTGGCTTACACTTCACCCTTTTTATTATCCACTCTCCCCACCTCTTTATAGCCTTTCCTCCTGACTGGTGCTCCAATATCGACTCCTTAAAGGAAAGCTTTAAGATGGTGAATCGGCTCAACTGGTCCAGCATTGAGCAGTCACAGTTCTCAGGTGAGTGATGAGAGGAAGATGACCCGAAGGAAAAGGAGGACATTGTGAGTGGGAAGCCCACTAGAAACCAGCATCAGAAGGGGTTGGTTTGGTGAAGTTTGAGGACGGAGGATTCCATGGTTTTCCCTCCATATTTCACAAGGCGGATGATGCCAGTGTTATTGCCAGATTAATTTTAATTAACTTTGCCTTAACTCACTCAAAATATGACCGTGTTTTATCCTACCCTGTTCTGTCCCTGGAGTGGGAAGGCTCTCAGGAATTCAGAGACCTGGGCCGCTACTTTGTAGTTCTGTCACCATTTACTGGCTAAGTCACTCACTCCCTTTGAAATTTTGTTTTCTTTGCCAGCAAGATGGAAATTGTAATAAGAATTTAGGAAGGAACCAACAGAAGAAGAGTTTGAACACGTAGAGCTCTAGGAGATGTCACTTGTTATTGGCAATGAATCTAGTCAGTGATGTTGATTTATGATGTGGTGGGAGCAGTGAGGGGGGGTAGAGACCGGAGGGGCTTCGGGAACCCTGTAAAGGGTAGCACTTCTTGCTTCTCTGTTTGTAGAACTGATGGAGAGTCTGCGACAGGCAGAGCAGAAGAACTGGAGCCTCGACCAGCATCACATTGCCAATCTGTGTGACTCTCTCAACCACTTCCTTACCCAGACTGGTCACGTGCCCCCCCAAGGGGGCTCCCACCGGCCACCAGCCTCTGCCCGTATTGCTGACTCCTGTGCCCTTACCAGTGGTAAACAAGAGCCAGCCATGAACCAAGGTAGCGAACCGAGCAAGTTGCCAAGGAGGTGGAGGCTCTGACGAAAAGAGAGGGGGAGGAAAGGGCAGAAGAGAACTGAGAAAAGTCATCTGATGAGCAGTGACCCAGACTGAGCAGCGGGACTGGTTTGTCTGCTATGTTGGCTGAACATCTAGTGTATCAGTCAAGTCCTATACTGAAAAACTGTATGAGTCCCTTTTCCACCTTAATTTGGGAGATCAGAATTACTTACGAAAAGGGAGGAGAAAGTGCCCATTCCAGATGTGTGTCGCAGTAATCCCTACCTGGATCATATCAGATGGGGTCGTGATTCTCTACAGTTACACTATCTTTAAACCAGTGAAATGAGAGCGATTCAATGATTATGTTTCTGTATTAGTCATCCTTCGACTAGCCATGATATTTCACAATTCTAGGGACCATTAGG
The DNA here is from genome assembly GCF_011800145.1 of Mirounga leonina. NCBI lineage: Eukaryota > Metazoa > Chordata > Mammalia > Carnivora > Phocidae > Mirounga > Mirounga leonina. The sequence goes on from NW_023270504.1 coordinate 23,900,099, forward strand.
ATCTCTTTTTGCCCTAAGTGGTGAGGACTGATAGCTTCTGCTGAAGCTACAGAAGAGAGCAAGGAAGGGAGGCGACTTTAAGGGGAGAAAGAGTACTTCTTTCCCCCTCTATGTTGGGCCCCACTTTATTGAGTAGAATGAGGTATACTCAAGTAACTCTTATCTTGCTTTGGCAGTGAACTCTTATGTGCACCCACAAGCCCCCCACCTCTACCCTGGCCCATCACCAATGTACCCAATCCCCACCCAGGACTCAGCAGGATACAATCGCCCAGGTAAGAGCCAGGAAGCTTGTTTCTCCAACAACCCAAGACTCTCTCCCCTGACAAGTTGTTTTTGCTTTCCTCTGGCTCTGAGCCTGCATTCTCTTCCCTTTTGCTTGCCCCTGCTGGGAGTGCGTGAACCTTCATGGTTCCTAAGCCTGGAGGGTGGGCCCCTTGCCAGGGAGATACATGTCATGGGAGCCTAAAGAAGGCTGATCTACTTTGAGCATAACTTGTGCCTGCAATAATAAAAGGAAGTTAAAGCAGGGGTGCTTGGGTGGCTTAGTCGGTTGAATGTCTGACTTTGGCTCAGGTCATCTCGGGGTCCTAGGGTCAAGCCCCACATCGGGCTCTGCGCTCAGCGGGGAGTCTGCTTCTCCCTCTCCCTCTGCCTCTCCCCCTGTTTGTGGTCTCTGTCCCCCTCTCTCTCTCTCAAATGGATAAATAAAATCTTTAAAAAAAAAAAAAAAAAAGGGAAGTAAGAGCATGCAAATAGACCAAAGATGTAGAACATTTATGTCCAGCTTTGGAATCTAGATGGAAGATATGCTCAGGCAGATACAATGAACATGTTATACAGACATACCTGCTTTGTGCCCATGTCTGCTTTCCTGTCACCTGACTCCTATATCAGGGGTCTGGGATTGAACTACCTCTGATGGGGGTGCGGGAAGTTGGAGGAAGACCCTAACTTGCCATAGATGGTATAAAATGAACAGATCATTTGCTTTTAAATACATTTTAGAAAAATTGCTATTATTATCCTGCCTAACCACAAGTGTTTTGAATTTTTTGGTTGACATCAGACTCTTTGTCTGTCTATTCCTTATCCATGTAATACATCTACAAATTTCTCTACTGTGATTTCATATAATAGTACGTTGTATATGTTTTTTTTCATTATTACATGGTCTTCATAAGTATAATTCTTAGTGGCTTCATAGTGTTAAATTGCCATGCGAGCTCTGTTTACTCTGGTTTATTTCCTGAGACCCCACTGAAGTGGCAGCCAGCAACAAAAACAACCCTGGGCTGATAAGGACTATGGTTTCACCAGCCCTTCCTCACGGTATTATTTGGGGCTGAGCACTGCCTATCTAGATCGGTGGAATAACTTCCCAACCACTGTCCTTTTAATTTCTTTCTCTCTTCCTGACAGCACACCATATGGTCCCTCGGCCACCGGTTCCCCCTCCGGGCACCAACGAGGAGATCCCTGATGACTTCGACTGGGACTTGATCACTTAGGGCATCATGGAGAGCAGCCCTGAGCCCGAGGCTGGGCAGCGAAGTCTGGCAGTGGGGCGAGAACGGCCCTGGCCCACCCCTTCCTCCTTGCTGTATATACTTATATAGCCTCTTTTTTTCTTGCTCTGTCAGAGGAGCCACCGCAAGATGCTGCCGAAGATAACCCCCCCTTTCCTGCCTCCTTCTTCCTCTTCCTTCTTGTTTTTTTCCGAATTCTTTTATTATTATTCTTATTATGGTATTATTATTATTATTGTTATTATTATTATTGGTTCTATGCTGTCCCCAGTCTTCTGCCCCTCCTCCATGGACCGTGTCCACCCCTTGCTAATTTAAAACCATCTGGCCGGAAGGTGAGGCCTTGATGGTGGCAGAGCAAGGTTTCAGACTTTGATTTACCTTTTTCCTTGAGAAACTCAATGCCAATCTCACCTTTTGACCCTAAATTGTTTTCTGTTCCTGTCAGTTCAGTCCAGTACTAGAGAAGCCACATTCTCAAGTAAAAGGGATCTAAAACATTGCTTGGCAGCCATGAATTTGCAGGTTTTACTCAATGGTGCTAATTTTGTCCTCTGAGCTCTTCCTTGTCCCTTTATATCTTCAATCCTTACCTCTGCCGATCCTCACTCCCCATCTAGGGTAAGAGTGATGGTGGTGGTGCAGGAGGGTGACCATAAAATCCTAGTGGAATGAGAGGTCTGGGTTGGGTGGAGTCAAGTACTGTAGAGGGGCAATGGAATATAAAACAGTCTCTATGTGCTACTAGAAACTTCATTGGCTTATTCCTTGCCCTTAGTCTATTGGAGATAGTGTTGGTCTTAGCCAGAACTCTGCTTCTGTGGTAGGGATGAGGACACCTATTCAGCATAGGTTCAGCTTTTAGGAGATGGTTTCAATTTAACCCTTTTGAGTTTTTAAACATGATTTTCTCTGGAAATTAACTGTGGCTCGTATTTGTATTTACAAATTATCCTTCAGTCCCCCTTTCCCATTCGGCAAATATTATTTTGTTCTCCTTCAGTTGTTGGCTCAACTCTTCCTCCCCTTTTATCTTCTTCCCCCGTTTTATGGATCTCAAGAAAGAAAAGTAAGCCATTATCACTCTTTTAGTTTTATCACGTCCTAGGACAAGATGGGAACCTCTTTCCCACTGACCATAGCAGAACCAAACCTATAGCATTGGTGGTAGGAGGGTGGGGAAAGGGAAAAGGAGCTGGCATACACTTGGGTAGGGGATATTTCATTTATTTAATTGTGTAGGCAAATGCTTCTCTTGGAATTCAGATCATTGGGGCTGAAGCTTTTGCCATTTGGCTTTTGAGGCGTGAAGGAAATTGGTAGATGGCAGTGAATAATCTAGAGAGGAGGGTTTACGAGGGCCAAGGGAGACCCCCCAGAAAAAGGTACAGGGACAACTTCTCTCTTTTAAGGAGGAGTGGCCATGAGTTACTGCTGCAAAGTACTTAGTGTATGTTTAATGTTAATTGTTGAATATTAGTTATGAGAGGGAAGAACAATTTTACTTCTGTTTTTATTTCACTGAATGTTCACTCTCTGAAAGCTACAGGACAAAATGTAAGGAATGGACAAGGCCACTCTCTCCGTGATTTCTGCTTTTCGTTCATATTCTTTTATTTACCCATGATTTCCAGGAGATCTAGCTTTCTGCTCTTCTGCTTTTCACCTCATCCACCCCTTCCTTTCTTTGTAAGGGGGTTATATATAAGAGTTTGTTGAAGAAGGCTGAAGCAAAGGGGCAAGAAAGGGCGGTTAACTAAAGAGCACTTTATTTCTGTGAAGTTCTTTGTAAGAAATGGGGGTATGAGTGGCTTGAATCCCCCATTGGGCAGTCAGTGGGGTTGAAGTATGACATAATATTTCCCATTGGGGAAAGGAGAATTTCTCTTAGAGGGTGGCAACATGCCTTTGCCCTGTGTCCTTATTCTAGGCATCTCTTCCTGATTCCTACCAGTCAAGGTGCCTCCTACACACTTCCCATTTCTTCTCCCCAAGATTCCCCCTTTACAAATGATCACTTCTCTTTTCTAAACCCCTTTTCTACTCAGATCCATACAGGATTTGCAAGGGTAGACTAAATTGTACATGTAAATGTCCCTTGTTTATAATTCATCTATGTCTTCTGAAAACTAGTCTCATGAAGACTCTGGTGGGCAGCCGGAGTAACTGAAGTTTGGGGCTCGGGCTGGAGATTGGCCATCAGGCTTCCTGGGATTTTAGCTCCCTTCCATTACACTCAGCCTTGCTAAATGGCACAGGACAAAGCTGACCCTCTTTGGGCCTCAGTTTCCCTTCCCCTCCATGAAATGGAAAGAATACTACTTTTTCTTGTTGGTCCAGCATTGCTGGGCTCGACGTATAGTTGTCGTCGTATTGGGTGATGTGTGCAAAACTGCAGGAGCTCACTGCCTACAAGAGGAAATGAGGGAGAAATAGGAGGAGAGGGACAGATAGAGCAGTTACGTGGTGTAGATCCACTCATCCTTGCTTTCCGCTCTTCGACCCCAGGTTTCCGGTTTGGTGAGTCCTTCGTACCACCCATAATGCTTTACATTGGTGCAGGCTGGCAAGGGGGTGTATGATCTCACAAGTTGTTGTTGTTGTGTTTTGCATGCTTTCTTAATAAAAAAAAAAAAGGAAGAAGAATGTTTATGGTTTTATCTTACTGGGGCTGGTCTCAAATTTCTTTTTGCCAGGGTAGGAAGGCAGAAAAGGGGAAGCATTTGTCTTCAATTGGCCTTGTACCCCTTCTCTGCCTCCCACCCCTGGGTCCGATTAGTTGGTCTTGAAATTGTTTTGTAAGGTTGATGGTAAAGAAGAATTTAAAAACATGCATTTAACATTGCTTTTTTTCCAAATGCTATTAAATATAGTGAAATATTGTTGGGAGAGGCAGTCATCCCTTGTAGCTCCGTGTATGGCCTAGACCACCTTGCCTGTGTTCTGGGGTATTTCAAGGACTGGAGATACTACAATTTCAGGAGGAGTTGGATCTCCATCTGGGACTTCCTGTGAATACTCACAGGTACTTACCAGAGTTTTTCATAAGAAATGAGGGAATTCCAATTGTAGGATTTTTTTTTTTCAGAATACATTTCCCAGGGATGGAGATCTCAAAGGGAATCCAGATATAGCAACATTGAACCTTTATAACTATGCCATTCATCCTAATATCCTGTACACTAAGTGTAGGAGTTTGGGACTTACACCCAGGGTCTTGTGAGATATGTTGGGACTTCCAAGAGCCTAGCTAATTGCCATTCTAGCAAGCCTCCAGCTACCCACTATGAGATTAATTTGCTCTATATTTAGAGATTATGACATATTCTGAATGTCAAACAATTAAGAGGATCCATGAATCTCAGTCTTGCAAGGAAGCACAAGAAAGAAAACATTTATTCATATCAAATATATAAGAAGATTACATTGGAAGGTGGCACCGCAAATTTTACATCATGTCAGACATTGTTACCTCACAATTGAAAGACTTCCCAGTGATTTGCAATTTTTCTACATAGTACTTTATTACTTATTTGTAATCTAGAGCCTCACCTCAATCACTGAACAGATAATCGTGCCTTGCAAGTCTAAAACTTCTCATTCTCTCTCTTTTTTTTTTAGATTAAATAATTATATTCCGCTTAGGTGAGGCTATATTGTAGTACAAACAAACCTGAGATTTTAGAAGTTTAACACAATAAAGTTTATATACACAGACAAATGAGAACATGTTAGAGTTAAATAATTTTTTTTTTAAATGAAAAGATGGAAGGAAAGTTATATGTATGGTTAGAATGGATCCATAGAATAGAAGAAAGTGTGTGGTCATAACCAAATTGAAGTATGATGATTAATGAATATTAGGATGATGGATAAGCAAAAAATATGAATGTGGATAAATTCATCTTTCAAGACAAGAAGTGATTTTATCATGTATATGAAAATTAGCTGCATAAGCACATGACTCATCGTGGTAAATATTAGAAGAAATGTCTAAAATTGTTGCAAGTGTTATTTCTGGGAGATGGGAGTGGGAGGAGAGATTGGTCGGGCAGAGAGGGGCAGGAAACGTCTTATATTTCATTATAAGCCTTGGGTTCTCTTTAAACTACATGCATCTATATTACTTTAGGAAAGATAAAAATTAATTTTCAAAACCCAAAGATATACCTGGTGAATGATACATACGTGTAGCCATGCTTTACAAAGTTGGATGGTATTCCTGGAGGGTACTCAGTCACTATGCAGTGAATTCAAGGATTACTGCTCCATCCTCCACCCTCTTTCTCTTCTCATTGGAAGTGAGTGTCTTAGGGAATATTAGTTTCAAGCAAGAGGAGAGGAACAATTTGAATCTTACGAAATTAGAGGTTATTAGATGCACAAAGTCTAATATGGAAGACGATTTAGAGGCAGGGGAGGAATAAGGGAATAAAGGAGCTTAGGAAAGGGAATGGACAAGAGATGGTTCTATCAATAGGCAGATCGAGTAAACAAATAGAAAACTCCCCAAACCGCAGTTTACATGCCATTTTAGGAGTAAGATTTCAGATGCCTTAGCAGCCCATCTTTACACAGTAGATGCCTCTTTAGTTGTAATAATGGAAACTTGGAATTCCCATGTCCTGTATCCAGGAGTACTACACATAGCAGGCATCTGACGTTGTACTCTGCTCCAGGCTCAGTCTCATAACGGCTTGTTTTCATTGACTTTTTCTTTTTGCACCTTCTTTTCATTGAAAAACATCACCACCACCACCACAAAGCCATAAAGAAATGATCATTTTCCACTCAGGTGAGACTAGATGAAATGGTTTTAAATTGAATCTGGGAGGGGATTTGTACAATACTAAAGAAAAAAATTCCTGATGGAAAAATCATTCTAAAACAGACTAGGTTCTCATTGATCTCATTGGCTTAGTTTGGGATAAAAATAGACTATACAATGATTCTCTAATTTAGCATTTATTAGAAACAAGAGTGTTTGTTAAGACACTTGCTGGGGCCCACCCCCAGAGATTCTGATTCAGCAAGTTTCTAGGTGATTCTAACACGTTACCAGGTGACACTGATGCCACTAGTCTTGGACCATACTTTGAGAACCTATGGATTGATTCTGGATGATTTCTGAAATCTCCTGCTCATGATATCCCTCGTTGTTCTAGAAACATGTTGCACTGGGTGAATACCTAAGAACCTCAGCTTGGGTCAACTGCTCCATATCGTCACACAGTTGTACTGATGCTGTTTCTTTCCAAAAAGACTTTGCTTTGGGGACAGCTGGTAGAGTGCGTGAGGTCTTCACTGAAAGCTGCCTCCAGAATGCCCTTCATGGACTGCTTTGCTTTCTTCCTGAAATCTCTTCCTAGGAGGGCATAGAGGAAGGGATTAAAGCAACTATTGGCAGATGCTAGAGCAATGGACACGTGGTCCCAAGGCAGCAGAGCTTCTCCAAAGGGAGTTTCTGGGCCAAAAAACAATGATAGGACTCCAACAACGTGGTATGGAGCCCAGCAGACACAGAAGACAACCACCACAGCCATGGCCACTCTCAAGGTTTTGATCCGAGTCTTGGTGAAGCGGCCCCGTCGCATTCGGAAGATAATGAGGCCATAACAGGTCACCATAACAATAAAGGGCAGAAGGAAACCCACCACTAGCCTAGTGATGGTTATTGCCATCAGGGGTGTTTGTACTTGATTGTCATATGAAAACTGGCCTAAATATTCATCCTGGAAATCTTGGGATAGCTCGTATGCGTATAAGTAATTGGTGGAAATACCAGAGTAAAGCTCTACATCAGTAGAGAGAAAAGTATCAGAGTTATCTGGTGGGTCAATTCTGTAATCTTCAATGGGAAACCCACTGGGGATTATAGATGAGACCCCATCAGGAGGTTTAAATAAATTATAATATGGATGTTGACTAAATAATTTAGCTGAATCCATAGGGAGTGACTCTCCAGAAGGTCTTTGAAATGTTTGAGAATAGAGGATAGTGGTGGCTGTCCAAGGAAGATCATTTGTTTGTAAAGAGAAAGACTCTAATCTATCATCCATTTCTCCAGGCATCTGAACAATGGAGTTGTCAAGAGACCCATTTTCCAGGAGATCAGTGGTGAAGTCTGAATAACCTAATGAGCTGTCGAGACCAAAATTGTAGCCACACATATAATAGTTGTCTACAGCGAATGTTTCTCGGTACATGAACACAGGTGTACACATTACAAAAGCCACCACCCATATACATCCACAGATAGCAGAGGCTGTCCCCACATTGCGGTGATTCTGGCACCAGATTGGCTTGAGGACCAAGAGACAACGATCCAGGCTAATGGCAGTCAGCAGGAAGACGCTGGCAAACATGTTGAGGAGGATGATGGAGGGGATGAGCTTGCATAGGAGCCAGCCATAGGGCCAGTGTCCTTGGAGAGCCAAGTGAGCCAGGGAGAAGGGCAAGGAGAGGCAGCAGAGGAAGTCCGCCAGTGTGAGATGGAGAAACCAAACCGTGTTCACTGTCCGCTGCATCTTTAGGCCAGCCACCCACAGCACTAGGCCATTGCCTGGCACTCCCAATAAGAAAGTGAGGCTGAGAATGATCATGGAGAGAATGACTTGGGGTTCATACCAGGGCTGTGAGGGTAGGTCAGTTGAATTGTTATCAGCAGAGAAAGGCTCCATTGCTAAACTTCTATAAAAATATAAACAAAAATATTAAAACTATCTTTTTTTTTTAAAAAAGCATATCCTTAGAATTATAACCCTCTGTAGAACTAGAAAGGCCCCTGTTTGTTTGTTTGTTTTTATAGATTTTATTTATTTATTTGTCAGAGAGAGAGAGAGCAAGCACAGGCAGGGGTAGAGGAAGAGGGAGAAGCAGACTCTCTGTCAAGCAGGGAGCCCGAGGCGGGATTTGACCCCAGGACCCCGGGATCATGACCCAAGCTGAAGGCAGATGCTTAACCGACTGAGCCACCCAAGGCGCCCCCAAAGGCCCCTGTTTTAGTTTGTATTCCTTCACTTCACAATGGACCACACAGAAACATTCTGTGATTGTTAAAATCTGCCATATCATTTTAAATGTGTATCGAAATCATAATTTCATTTGGAAGTCCCTATCAGTGTATATATCTCCTCTTTCTTGCACTTCCAGTGTCTCAGTCTGCACTGGTTCCTTTCCTCACCCGGTGCTCCCTATTAAAAACAAATAAGTGGGGCGCCTGGGTGGCTCAGTTGGTTAAGGTCTGCTTTTGGCTTGGGTCATGATCCCGGGGTCCTGGGATCCAGCCCCACATCGAGCTCCCTGCTCAACAGGGAGTCTGCCTCTTCCTCTCCTCCTTGCTCATGCTCTCTCTCGCTATCTCTGTCTCTTTCAAATAAATAAAATCTTTTTTAAAGAAAATAAAGACATAACTGAGTCTACACCTTTTTTTGTGTAGTGAGTCATTTGAAAATCTGGTGGAGGGAATGGATGGACCTTCTGCCCTCATAGAAACGAGAATATGTAAACTTAAAATCTTACATACCATTTGAGTGGTGATGGAGCTTCATAAAACCCTTTCATGGATCTAAAGCTGGGAACCTCTGGTCTAGAAGTTATTGTTTGTCCATTTAGCTTATTTGGTTTGTTTTGTTTTGGTTTTAAAGATTATTTATTTATTTGACAGAGAGAGAGAGCGCATGTGCACAAACAGGGGGAGTGGCAGGCAGAGGGAGAAACAGGCTTGCCCTGAGCAAGAAGCCTGACTGAGCCACCTAGGCGCCCCCAGTTATATCTTTACATACAACCTCATCTTTTCCTTTTGCTTTCAGATTTCTCAAGAGTTGTTTACCCTCTCAGCATTGAGTCCCTCATCACCCATCATTTCTTTCTTGTTTGTTTTTTCAGTGTTATTCATAAATATATACACATATATTCATATATATACATATGTGTATATATGCATGCATGTTTTTCTTGATCAAAATGTCACAAAATTTGATTATTCTGTGCATATTTAAAAATTCTTTAATTATGGTAAAATACACATAACACAAAATTTACCATTCTAACCATTTTTTAAGTGTAAAGTTCAGCAGTGTTAAGTATATTCACATTATTGTACAATTAATCTCTACCACTTTTTCACCTTGTAGAACTGAAACTCTAATTCTATTAGACAACAGCTCCCCACTTCCCTCTTCCCTCAGCCCCTGACAAACCACCATGCTACTTTCTGTTACTATGTATTTGACTACTCTAGACATCTCATATAAATGGAAATCATACATTTGTCTTCTGGTGTCTGGCTTATTTCATTCAGCATAATGTTCGCAAGGCTCATCCATGTTGTAGCATATGTCAGAATGTCTTTCCTTTTTAAGGCTAAATAATATTCCATTGTATGTAAACACCACATTTTGTTTATCCACTCATCTTTTGATGGACATCTGAATTGCTTTCATCTTTTAGCTCTTGGGAATAATGCTGCTATGAACTGGCATGGATATTGTTGTATAAACTGCTTTCCTTTCTCAGCTAGTCTCCACATTATGCAGTAAGACCGTACCTTAAGGAATACTCAGTCTTCATCTAGTTTTTTTTCCAGCCGTCCCCAAAACATCTTCTATAGCTGATTTGTCCACAGTTATAGCCAGTCTAGGATCACACTTTGCATGGGAACGTTATGTTTCTTAAGTCTCTCTCTCTCTCTCTCTTTTTAGCATAGTTTGTCTTTTTCAAGGATGCTAGCTTGTTTCAGGGTCTGTTGTTCTCACCACTCACTTTTTACCCTTTGTAATTTGTAATGTTTTAACCCCTTGTAATTTGTCTTCTGCCCCATCACAGCGCTAAAATTACCTCTAACTAACAAATCCAAACATCGTTCTCGCTGTCTGCATCCACCACTACATGTTCTTGGCCTCTGTGACATTACCCTCCCCTAATTCCAAAGACTCCCGTAAATGCACCCTACCTTATAACTTTCTTGAACAATTCACTATTCTGGCTAATGCTGTTTACTTCTGTCTGGAATTACGTCCTTCACCTTAACCTCCTTTGTCCTGCATCCTTAATCTCTGCCTCTTGAAATCCTAGCCATTCTTCAAAACAAGCTCAAATATTATTCTTCCTTGAAATCTCTTCTTATAATCTCAATCGGAAATTAGTTCTTTAACCTCTTAAATTTGTGTATGTGTTGAACCTCCTTTCATATTCTCTGTGCAGTGATGCATTTTGTCTTGTATTATAATTATTATCATGGCTGTTTTATCTATTATTCTGGCCTTAAATTTCATGATAGTAAAAATGAGTCTTGTTCTTAAGTGCTTGTTCTACTGAAGTTAGCACAATGCCCTATATGACATAAAGATCAAAGATTACTTCAGTGGATGGATGTTCATTTGGGGGGTTTAGTTTTCAACTAATTTTAAAATTCTTTTTCTTGTCCATTTAATCCATTAAAGATGCTGTCTCTTCTAACTTCTCTTTTGTTTTCCAGTTTCCAATGCTTACTGGCTGTAATAGCATTTTGTGTTTCCTTTCCTAGAGTCCCAAAATATTTTCGTGACTTGGAATTAGTTCTGCTGAGCTAACCAAATGCTGTCGTAGGGTCTTACATGATTAGCAGAAGTTAAAATAACTGAGTCAACAAAATAATAAAAAAGAAGAAGTGGCTCCTTCTCCTTCTCTGTAGCCTTATTCACTCGAATATTCAAGTCCTATCAGGATCCTTTCTTTGCTGTGCACGGCAGCCACCCTGATCCCCTGTCCTGCTCCAATACATGTAGTCATGTGGAGATCCATAAAATATGGAGGGAAGGATAGATCAGAGAAGCTAGGACTAAAAGGAAACATAGCAATTATCTCTCCTTGTCTCTAGTTTTATTTTACAGTTTTTGACATGGAAACTCAGCAAATTAGGGACATATTCACAAGTAGGAGGGTTCTAAGATCTTAAGTCCAATGTCTGTCATGCCAATACTCTTTCTACTACGAAGAATCACAGAACTAAAAAGGCTTTGGTAATTTTTTTAAAGATTTTATTTATTTATCTGACAGAGAGAGGCACAGTGAGAGAGGGAACACAAGCAGGGAGAGTGGCAGAGGGAGAAGCAGGCTTCCCGCGGAGCAGGGAGCCCGATGCGGGGCTCCATCCCAGGACCCTGGAATGATGACCTGAGCCGAAGGCAGATGCTTAATGACTGAGCCACCCGGGTGCCCCCAGGCTTTGGTATTGTTAATAAAGGGAAAGAATACGGAGAACTGTACAGACTGAAGTAATAAAGACTGGAAAGAGGGGTGCTTGGGTGGCTCAGTCTGTTAAGTGACTGACTCTGATTTTGGCTCAGGTCATGATCTTAGGGTCTTAGGATTGAGCCCCGGGTTGGGCTCTGTTCTCAGCACAGAGTCTGCTGGAGATTCTCTCCCTGTGCCTCTGCCCACCCCACCTTGTGCTCTCTCTCCTTCTCTCTAAAATAAATAAATAAATCTTTTAAAAAAAGATTGAAAAGAGTAAAATTCCAATATAAATAGAGTCATTGGTGTGAGCTATATTTTAAATATCACATATCATCTGTCTTGAAATGGAAGTATGTATGAATCAGTCTTAAAACCCTTTCAGAATGAACAAGATCACTTTTTATATTTCTCCAAGTGTTTTGGCTGAAAGATACCTCTACATTTAAGATTGGTAGAATCCTTTCTTTCTTCCTTTCTTTCTTTCTTTCTTTCTTTCTTTCTTTCTTTCTTTCTTTCTTT
>NW_023270504.1:23912374-23912579 GCF_011800145.1 Mirounga leonina
TTTCTTTCTTTCTTTCTTTCTTTCTTTCTTTCTTTCTTTCTTTCTTTTCTCTCTTCTTCCTTTTTTAGTTTTCAATACTAAATTGGCCAAAAGTAATTAAAAGGATAAAGAAAATCCTGAGGGCGCCTGGGTGGCTCAGTTGGTTAAGCGACTGCCTTCGGCTCAGGTCATGATCCTGGAGTCCCGGGATCGAGTCCCACATCGG